>NC_134496.1:11234814-11242624 GCF_040206685.1 Ascaphus truei | reverse complement strand
CAGATACACACACACACTGATACATATACACACACACACACACACACTGATACACATACACATACACACACACACACACTGATACACATACACATACACACACACACACACACACTGATACACACACACACACACACACACTGATACACACAGATACACCCCGCTTCCCCCTGCACCGCCCGCCAGCCCCTGCACCGCCCGCGACCACGCAGCAACCACTGCCCGCCCCCAAGCCCATCTCCCACACCAAGGGGACAGGGGGAAGTGAGCGCCGGGGGGGCAAAGCTGTGAGCGCCGGGGGGGCAATGGTGGGAGCGCCGATGGGCAATGGTGGGAGCGCCGGGGGGGCAATGGTGGGAGCGCCGGGGGGGGGCAATGCTGGGAGCGCCGGGGGGGGGGCAAAGGTACAAGGTGGTACAAAGGCAGGCGCACCCCCGCTACCACCTCCTATTACGCCCCCTGGCTGGGACCCGGGACAGAAGGGGACACTCACCGCGCACAGAGGAGCCGGGTGCGTGAAGACACGTGTGCTCTGCACAAAGCGAAAGTCCTGCCCCCGGCTTCCTCTGACCTGCCTGCAACCAATCCCCTGCGGGCGGGCCGGCCGGCATTCTAAGTCCCGCCCCCGGCATTCTCCTTCATTCAGTCCCCCCGGCAGCATCATTCATTCAATCCCCTGCGGGCCGGCTGGCATTCTAAGTCCCGCCCCCGGCATTCTCCTTCATTCAGTCCCCCCGGCAGCATTCACACACACATAGACAATACTTACCGGCCGCCGCATTCTCCTCACCGCCGCTGCACCGCAATACCGGGACCAGGGACAAAAACTGGGACAAAAACCGGGACGACTTAAAACCGGGACAGGACACAAAAAAACGGGACTGTCCCGGTAAAACCGGTACGAATGGTCACCCTACTCATAAGGGGGTTCGATTTGCTGAATGTTATTGTTAAGATTGCTCAGGTCTGACGTGAGATATGCTGGGATATCTATAAAAAATGCATAAGTGACCCAAGGTGCTTTCCTTCCTTCTCCCCCTCTCCCTCCCCCTCCTTTCCCCATTTCATAAGATCTGACCAGCACAGCCAATATTCTATTACGAATGCCGCTGCCTGGCTGTTTAAAGATTTATGTTATAATTACGGAATGTTGGGTTTTGACCGATACACAGTATTTCGCTCGGGAAATCTCGGGTTGAAAGGTGACTTAAGGCTTGTTACCTCCCTATCTTCCATTTACAACAGATGGGAAAGGTAAACTACTGATTATTTCTGAGGGTCTGGACCCTCCTGTCCCTTCCGGTCGTCTTTATCGGCGTTACCCCCAGAGGGCCTCAAGCCCTGACCACCAGTTAGACTGGTCGTATCTTTGTTTTCACGGTCAATTCTGGACCTGATTTTTCCACTCTTTTTTTATTTTTTTACCAGCTGGAGCTGTCCCAGCTGGTCCTCTCTTCTCCCTCCCCCCCCTCCCTTTCCCACCCTCCCTGTCGGCCTCCATCCTCAACCAACCAAAACCGATCATCTCACAAACACTCCTGAAGATATCATAGGAGTTGCCTGGTATAGTCCATAATGGACGAAGAATCATGCACTCCCTAGTGGGAAAAGGGAGGTCTTATACTTCTGGGTAACCCCTGAAATCCATGGCTAGTCAATCCGCAATTAGGGTAATCTCCCTAAAATGTGAAAGGCTTTCAAAATAATAGGAAACGAAGACTGGCCCTTCAAGAAATGAAGAAGTCAGGTGGGGATATTATATTCCTCCAGGAGACGCACTTCACAAACCAGGACCTGCCCAAAATATTTCAAAATTACTTCCCGATGAGTTTCTATTCCTCATTTAGTAGTAAAAAAAGAGGAGTGGCCATATTGATCCGGCAAGAAACCCCATTCAATCTGATTAAAACAGTTACGGACCAGGATGGTAGATTTTTAGTGGTATATGGCTCCCTAGTGGGGTCGGCATATATGCGCCTGGTCAACCTATATGCGCCTAATGAGAATCAATTGGATTTTATAAAATCGGTCAAGGAGGAAATTGACCCCACATATTTATCCTCACTAATAATAGGTTGGGACCTAAATATGGTCTTCAACCCTGCTGAAGGCAAATCGCTTTCAGTAGGCTCCTTCACTCTGACTCCTCCCTACGCACGGGGAAAAGACTAAAGGAGTTAATTAAAGAATTTTCATTAATAGACGTTTGGAGAGCCAAACATCAGGGTCAAAAAGATTTCACTTTCTACTCCACCCCTCACCAGTCCTATTCTCGTATAGACTATTTCCTGGTGACCAAGAATGTTCTGGAGGCCTCTTTAGATTCAGATATTGGCCCAATCACCTGGTCGGATCATGCACCTATTAAATTAACCCTTTCGGTGCCATTTGTAAAAACCGAATCATATATCTGGAGGTTAAACGATTCATTATTGAATCATCCAGAAATAGATTGAGAGGTTAAAAAAGCTTTAGTAGAGTATTTCTCTTTTAACGTGGGTTCAGTCGCGTCTCCAGCGATTCTGTGGGAAGCTCATAAGGCTGCAATTAGAGGCAACCTCATCTCGATTGCATCTCACAGGAAAAAGACCAAACTAAAATTAGTTAAAGATCCGACAGATAAAATTATTCAACTGGAGTTACAACATAAAGCAAACCTCTCAAATACATTTTATAAAATCTTATCTGAGGCTAGAAATGAGCTAAAACAAGCTCAGATGGAAGATGTAGAAAAGGCCCTTAGATGGACAAACCAGAAATATTATGATAAGGGAAATAAGGCCGACAGACTTCTTGCGAGCAAGTTAAGAGGAATACAAACAAGATCCCAGATTACAGCGATCAAAAATAGGACTGGTGAGGTCCAGTACAATGGAAAAAAAAATCTCAGAAGAATTTACTAAATTTTACAACAAACTATATAATCTGAGAACCCAGAATGAAAGTTCAGGCCCTGCTGCAACAGAACTAATCTGTGAATATTAGACAGCTGCCACCTTCCCTCACTAAGTGAGGATGAAAACCTACTACTAAATGCTAAAATAACGAAGGAAGAACTGGAAGAGGCGGTGAAATCGTTAACATTTTCGAAAACACCGGGTCCGGACGGCTTTACGAATGTTTACTATAAAAGGTTTCTGCCGATCCTGTCTACCCACCTGTTGAGTTTGTTTAACTCTTTCCTAGAGGGGAGTCAGATCCCGGCTTCAATGTCCCTAGCAAATCTTGCGATTATTCATAAGGAAGGCAGAGACCCGATGCTTTGCGGGAGCTACCGCCCAATTTCCCTCCTAAATAATGACCTTAAATTGAACAGCAAAATTTTGGCGAATAGGTTGAACCCCATACTCCCCAGGTTAATCAACATTGACCAGGTTGGGTTTGTCGCGGGTAGGCAAGCCTCAGACAACACCTGGAAGATAATTAATATTATAGAGCATGTTCATCTCACCGATACCAAGGCTGTTCTGTTGAGTTTAGACGCAGAGAAGGCGTTCGACCGTATAGATTGTCTGTTCCTTGACCATACTTTGAGAAAATTTGGTTTTAATGGATTATTTCTAGAGGGGGTTAGAGCTCTCTACTGTAATCCATCTGCTGTGGTCAGACTTCCAGGTGGAGTAGGCGAGAGGTTTAATATAAAAAATGGAACGAGACAAGGATGCCCTTTGTCCCCCCTCCTCTTTGCCTTAACCATTGAACCTTTGGCGTCTAAAATTCGAGGAAATCAAAATACCCAAGGGATAGTAATTGGACCAACAAATTATAAAATTTCCCTATTCGCTGACTATGTTATTCTAACAGTATCTCATCCTCAAACTTCCCTTCCTAACCTTCAAAGGGAATTGTTGGACTTTGGGAAAATTTCTGGCTACAAAATCAACAGCGACAAATCAGAAGCTCTAAATTTAAACCTAAGTGACTTAGAAGTAAAGTTGCTTAAGCTCAATTTTAATTATAGGTGGAACTCCTCATACATTCACTCCCAGATATTTAATGTATCTAGGAGCTACAACTCTCTATATCGGCATAATTACCCAGCTCTTTTTAGGAAAATCAAACAAGATTTAGATAAATGGGAAGGTTACCAGATCTCATGGATTGGGAGGATGATTTCAGTAAAAATGAATATTCTCCCCCGACTTCTACTTTTTTCAAACACTCCCGATCCATATTCCTGGCTTTGAATTGAAAAACATCCAAAATAAAATATTTAAATTTATATGGCAGGGGAAAAGACCCCGAATAGCTAGATCCGTTCTAGTGGCTTCAAGGAGAAGAGGAGGCCTGGGAGTTCCCGATATATCCAGGTATTACCAAGCTGCCCAATTGCGACAAGCCGTGATATGGAATGCTGACCCGGGAAGCTATTGTTGGAAGGATATAGAGTCCTATCACGCTGGGACGCCTTCTCTGCCAGTTTGCCTTTTGGGGTATGGATAGAGAAGAGATGCAAACAAACACATTTTCCTTAGGGACCATGAGACACACATGGGAGGTATGGGGAAAAAAAACAAATCCCGATTCAACCTCGCACCGCCTGCTCGCAGCTTGCCCCAATTTTTGGTAATCCGAAATTCCCACCGGGCTGCGAGCCTAGACAGTTTAACCAATTCATATCTAAAGGAATTAAAACGATTGCTGACGACCTACGCTGGGGGAAGTTCCTGAAGTTCCAAGATTTGCGAACAAAATATGAGAATGCAGAGTTAGACGCATTCAAATATCTCCAAATTAGACACTTCTTACAAAAAATCTCCCCGAAATTGGAGTTTCGCCCCTCTAACTAATTTTGAAAGGATGTGTAAAGATGGTATATACCAAAAAGGCCTTATAACCAAATTATACGCCGAGTTGGAGATCTCAGCAGATTTTCCAGCGCATGACTATATGCTCAAATGGGCTACGGAATTAAGTGTTATCAGCCAGGCGTATTGGGAAGCTATATGGGAATCAGCTTCAGGAACTTCCATATGCACCACGACAAAAGAGAATATTTATAAAATATTATTCCACTGGTATCTTACCCCAGTGAGACTTCAAAAAATCTATCCTCTGGCCTCCGACCTCTGCTGGAGAGGCTGTGGACAAAAGGGAGACATGGAACATATTTGGTGGTCATGTCCAGTAATTCGGAAATATTGGCTTATGGTTCAAACATTGATAAAAGAGATAACAGATCTCATGATACCTATTGATCCACTGGCCTTCCTATTGGCTAAGCTACTGGACCGAATTGTTTGTCCAGTAAGGAAATTGATCTCCTTTATTCTTACCGCGGCGAGATGTGCAATTGCGGCCTCCTGGAGGAAAGTCCCCCCCCCCCCTCCAAGCAGAAGTTAAAAAACAGAATAAACGAAACAGTGCAGATGGAAAAGTTAACTGCATTTATGAAACACTCCTCAGAGGCCTTTTACAAAGTATGGGAGCCCAGGTTGATTAAGTAAAAAGCAACGGCAAACACTGTTCTCTGCTGGAGATACGTCAGACAAGATCCAAAGGCTCTTTGATTCTTTGCTATGAGGTATAGCCTACGTTTAGGTGATGGACGGCAGGAAAGGATGTTGACACTCTTCCCCGCCCCCAACTCTCTCTTTTTTTTTTTTTCCCAGCCCCTCTCTTTTCTGGTAGGGTCAAATATGGACCCGGGGGCATCACACATGTGGGTGACATTCTTTTCTGTCTTATTTCTCCAAAAATTTATTGTATTGGACAAAATGTAACTTGCTATGTGTATGACTTTTGTGATTGCCCAATAAACATGTTAAAAAAAAGAAAAAAAGAAATGTGACTTGTAATGTAGAGACATCAATATCGGGTAAAGGCTGCCACCTAGTGACAACTGGGGAAAGAACCGGCGGATTCCTAACTTGTATTTATTTGTATAAGAGGGGAAATTAGCTGTGCAAGTCGATGCCAATTGATACTATGTGGTATTGAAAATATACCATTCAGTTAAATGTCAAATATCAAAATATCTTTAATTCTGATGTGTCACAACCTGTTGGGCAATATACATTTACAGATTAAATGGTTATTACAAGGGTTTTTTTACCAACCAAAAACTCTAAACCTTGGCCATCATGCGTGTTGGTAATGCACTAGAAAATTGGCAATTGGTATTGTCACTGTTTTAATAGGTGCTTAAGGGAATGCCACAGTGCAACATCACAATGCAATGATCTCACCTGAGTGAAGTTAGGGTCAGATCCATTCATCGCGGTTACCCTGTTTAACATGACATTCATTTCATTTAACCGCTTGTAATCTAAAAGCAGCATTCACTAAAGCAAAATAATGACATTAACCAGGATTTAGTCCTGTAAAGAGTAGATAACAAAAAAAAGCTGTGTGTGCCGAGCACGCGCATAGTAAGTGAAACTTCTTTGACTTTTGTCACAGAAATTTACTTATAACGCGCGTGCTCGGCACACGTGTCAGTCAGTGTACGTGTTAGTCAGTGTATGTGTGTCAGTGTGTGTATGTGTGTCAGTCAGAGAGTATGTATGTGTGTTTGTGTGTGTGTCGGTCACTGTGTGCATGTGTGTCGGTCACTGTGTGCATGTGTCAGTCAGTGTGTGCATGTGTGTCAGTCAATGTGTGTGTGTGTGTGTCAGTGTATGTCTCTCTCTGTCTCTGTCTCTGTGTGTGTTGTGTGAATGTCTCTGTGTCGGTCAGTGTGCGTGCGTATGTGTGTCAGTGTGTGTGTGTATATATGTGAGTCAGTATGTGTGTCAGTCAGTGTGTGTGTGTGTGTGTCTCTCAGGATGTGTCTCCGTTAGGAGCGGCGCCGGCGGCGATAAGCGTGGGGGGGAGGGGGAGTTACGTCACTTCCGTTTCATTTTCGTCTCCGCTCCAGTTTTGCCCCATGAGAATAAAGAAGTTTTACTTCAAAAATGTAATGAGAATGAGCCTAAATTCTATGTATCTCATATTCACAAAGATCAATGAAAGCGGCAAATTCGAGGACGCAATACATCACAACAATAATAAACGCTAACAACAAAGTGCTAATAAGCAGAATGTGTCTATTGCAGTGTACACCTGTAGTACCAAACGAGATTGGGGTATCCCCCTGGGTGACCCAGGACTAAAGAATGACAAATATTGTGGGCTGGATAAAAGGGACTAGGAGAGGTAAGTGAGGTTTTTAAGTGATAAAAACAGTTAGACTACAGTTAATATATTTATATAGTTAATATACTCACTTTCTTCATGCAAGACCGATAACCAATAACCTCAGCTGATATGACATGGATCTAATTGCATTCTCTTCACAGGTATGTTCCTGATGTTGAAACCCTGTGTATAAGACTGAATCTGGCCTTGTTGAATTGATATATAAGTATGTTCCTGATGTTGAAACTCTGTGTATAAGACTGAATCTGGCCTTGTTGAATTGATATATAAGTTAGTATGTTTGAATGTAAAAAGTTTTATTATTTTTTTCCTCTTAAACTCTGTGTTGTTAATTGACCAAATGGAACAAGCTGACTGATTGGGGAGGGGGAGGGTCATGTGACTGTGTTTTTTGTGTATAATACTAACACCTTTGCTGCATTGAGCAGGAACTGCATTAGGCAGTGAGGCATTTAAAGTGAGGTTTTTAAGTGATAAAAACAGTTAGACTACAGTTTGACTAGAGGTGACTGGGGACTGGATCTACTGCACACTCTTTCTTTTACTCAAGACAACAAACGTTAAGCTATTCAGATCACACTATGATCCCATGCTTGTTAGCCTGCATAGTTTAACCCCCCACCCCTTTACAACTTCTTTCACTGCAGCCTCTCCCAAAACTGACTGCACA
>NC_134496.1:11024814-11229814 GCF_040206685.1 Ascaphus truei | reverse complement strand
TGGGCAAGCTACCCAGCTACCTGAACAAGCTCCTCACGCCTACCCCATGCAGTACGTATCACCTGAGATCAGACTCCAAAAGACTATTCATGGTCCCAAGACTCAACAAAGTATCCGGACGTTCCTCCTTCTCCTTCCGTGCACCCCAAAACTGGAACAACCTACCAGAGACTCTCATATCCACCACCAGCTTAAGTTCTTTCAAATCTAAGGCTGTCTCACACTTTGATCTGGTCTGTAACTGTTTCATACGCTCATAATATATATTTTCTTTAACTGTGCATGCAATGTCTTGTATATAATGTATACCTTGTTCATTTATGTAACTGTATTTGTAACCATGTATTATTTTGTTTTACTCTGTGCCCAGGACATACTTGAAAACGAGAGGTAACTCTCAATGTATTACTTCCTGGTAAAATATTTTATAAATAAATAAATAAGTCATATTATGTCTAAGTGAATCTGCCCAAAGAAGTGTCCCCGCAATCAAAATAGTATAGCTGAATACCAAAACAATGTAACGTCCCTACATCAATAACCTAGTGACTTGCCAGCCTACTCCGTGCACCTCACAACTGCAGCAATGTATCGGAGAGACTCCGAACCGCCTCCAGTTTAAGTCATTTCAAGACTTCAGCTGTCTCAGATTTGAATCTTGTCTGTAACAGTTACATATACCCAGGACTTTTTTTGTCAAATATAAAAGGTGCCGCACCCGGCCTCTTACCATCTTGTGCTCCTCATCTCCGACACGGCGTCACATTGTCATGGCGACGTGGCACTAATTGAAGTTGTGGCATCATTTGGTGCAGTGTTGCCATGGCGATGAGTCGTTACCAGACGATGCCGTCGGAGGAGAAGGTAAGGGAAAAAGGTGACTGTACCGTCTCGCACAAAAAAAACCTGCATACACCCATAATCATATATGATCTGTAACTGTCCTGAAATGTCTGTAAATTGAATGTATAAGCGCTGCTCATTTAATGTAACCATGTATTATTATAACTCTGTGCCCAGGAAATACGTGAAAACTAGAGGTAACTCTCACTGTATCACTTCCTGGTAAAACATTTTATAAATAAAATACTCCGATGTGTGGCCACTGCACATGGTGGTCGGTTACCCTCAACTTCCGGGTCACACTATTGTGATGTTGCATGTAAATAAGGGGTCAATATATGTAATAGGGAAACTCCTTTTTTTTTTTTTTTTGTTTTGTTTCCATGGGAAAAATCTGTATGTGTAGCCAGCACCAAATAGACAGGAAAAAGCCACAAGGCAGAGTTTTTCCCAAAGGAGAAATATAAGATCCGTACAGGGCCTGAAACGCTGCACTCTCCGCCGCTCTCTGAATACTCGGAAGACACTGCGTTAATCTGTAAGTAGAGCGCTACTTTGCATTTCTCTTGGGAACATCTGCCTCGTTGCTTTTTCTACATGTAAACAAGGGCCATTTGGCAAAGCTAGTCTGCCCATTTTCTCATGCGGTATTTTTATTTGCTGTACGGTGGAGGGTTTTTTGCCAATTGTCTTTTGTAATGTCCGGTTAAACCCACTTACCATCTCCAAGTTGCATAGCGGCAATCAACCTCGCACCCAAAAGGTCGAAACAGTTGTCATTGAGTAGGGTTACTGGCAATACACTTCTTAAACCCAGGCTGTGCTGAAAAGCTGTGTGAGCCTCGTCCAGGGTGATGCTGAGCGGGCGCGCGTGCTGGCGGCGATGAAACACACACTGCGCATGCACGACGCTTAGCTGCTTGCAGAGGCAAGCAATTTTTTATATGCTGGCGCGTCATGAGCGGTTCGCCAAAGAGCGCGAACCAGCTCCGTGAAGTTATCCTGCGCGCACCTAGCTGGCCACACATCTCTCAGCCGACCAGAGCGCGTGATGTCACCGTGCACGAGCACCAGCTCGCTCCCTGCTCAGCCGCAGCCTAATGCGGTAGGCATAAGCTTGCAGGGGTCCATGTTAAACTGGATGAGAATTAGTGACACACATTACCCAGAATCCCTGGCTGCAGTGGAAGCACTGTTTGCTAAGCGATAGTGGAGAAACACAGGGTTGCAGACCTGTATACTGCTGCGGCCGAGTTTATTCGAGCATTTGCCCGTTCTCGGCCGCAGCAGTAACCTGGCGCGCGCCGGAGGGTGCCGGGCGCGCGCCGAAGCAGCGGAAGAGCGCCCTCCGATCGGGGCGCTCTCCCTCCCGCTGCCGGGTCCGCCGGGTCCCCCGGAACCCCCTGCCGCCGTCCCCCACATCGCGGGACACCAGGGCTCCCTCGGGGAGCCCTGGACGTGCGTGCAGGGGGCGCTGGCACCCGATGACGCGTGACCGCGCATCGGTGACGCGCGGCACGCCGAGGGAGTGGGGCTAGCAAGCCGGGGCATCCCCCGGCTTGCGGAACTAGCCCTGCTCGAATAAATCGTGTCGGTAGTGTATGACGTTCAAATGCACCCACAAGTGGTATTTTTATTTACTGTACTTGTGTGCTTTGAAATCTCTGACAATATTTGATTCCTGACCTTTTCCCATATTTAGGATCCCATCATGTCTTTCCCTAAACTTCTGCTTTACTGCATAGGTGTATTGTGCCCTTTATTATTAAGCCCTTATTCTATATGTAATGAAGCAAATTCCCTGTGCTGGGAATGGAATCGGCTCCATTCAAGTGAATTAGACTAAAACCGTCTTCACAGCATATTGGGTAGAGGGGTACGGTTTCAATATGTTGCAGAGCTGCTTTCATCTTGATTAAGCCAAGAAGGGTGGGGAGCCGTGTTGGTCTTTCCTTCCATGTAGTAACAGAGCAGGGGGTGCGGGGTATTATACCTTTTACAGTATATTGGACCAAGCATGTTACAAGCTTTTCAACCTCTCGGAATCCTTCTAGGGCAGGGGTGCGCAATCTTTTCCCCTGCGCCCCCCTGCCTGCTCTCCTCGCCCACCCACCGGCGTGCTGATGTCATGGCAACATGGTGTCACATGACCTGACGCTGCGTTGTCTCCAGAAGCTGTCTGAGCCAAGGTAAGTGAAGTTTAGAGGTCTTCACCGTTCCCCCAGCATTTCATTGAAATGCCTTTGGGAAGCACGTGGGGCCTCTGTAAATCCCACGCCCCCCAGTTTGCACACCCCTGTTCTAGGCTTTACTGTACTTTGATTATGAAGATGTTATATTTATTCAAAATCTGCTGCATGGGCAAAATGGTAGTATATATGGGCCTTGATTTAAAGCACATCTGCAGAGCTAACGCATGTCACAGACAGGGAGTGTGTTCTGTGCGATACTAGTCAAGCTTTCGCCCATTGGGTTGCCATTGGAACAGAAATAACTCCCACGTTTCTAGTCCAGTCTTGACCACTTTGGTTTGTTTTTAAATGCAGTTTTGAGATTGCCGTGTTGTACTGTACAATTGTATTTATTTAGTGCCAACAGTTTATACAGCGCTGTGCAAAATAACAAGGCGGGGAAGATAAATACAAACAATGGGAACCTGAGCACCAAGTAAATGATAATAGAAGGGGGAAGCCCTGAAGAACTCATAAATTCTAATGTTCACCAATGCTTTTGCAATTCTTCCATGTTAGTGGTAAATATTCTCTGTGTGGTTTTTAGGCAGCTGAGTCTGAATAAAGTTATTGTTGTCTATTTCTTTTTATTAACTTCACAATGAGTGTTCTTCTGTTCTATGTACGATGGATGTGTCTGAGAAAGCAACAGGCCCTCAATAAATAGGAGAGGTATTGAGACATTTCACATCACTCTTGAGGTCTCTCACAAACATGACTGTGTCAGTGACCAATAATACATCATCCTCATTGTATGTATATATTATACTGTACTGTAATAATATATTGTGGCTGTAATACTGAAGAACTCATTTATTCTGCACTATATATCATACCTTATATAAGTTATGGTGGGTGAAAAAGGTGACAAAAAACCTCCACCGTATCGCATAGAGCAAATAAAAAATAAAATAATCTATAATTTCTAATGGAATGCAAACTTCTTCTGCAGAGGTATTTTGTGAATGGTGCCTTTCGTTCAGCGAATGGAAGCCGTGTTTTCTTGATGATTGGAGGGGAAGGAGCAGCCAATCCAGCTTGGATGACATCTGGTGCCTGGCTGGCATACGCTGAGAAATTTGGAGCCCTCTGCATAATGCTGGAACACAGATTTTATGGCAAAAGTCATCCTACTACGTAAGACCTTCTACAGTTGATCTTTCAAAGCTTTTACTCTTACATATTTACATTCACTTCTATGTCTTCTTCCCACTTAATAATGAGATCTTTATCTGACTATAACTCCCTAGTTAATTTAGTGTAGATGGACAAAATAATAAGCGTGCTGAAATAAGTGCCTATAATATCTAATTTAATATCCCATATTTGTTAAGCGGCGCTGCTCTATAATTTATTTACAAAATATTTTACCAGGGAGTAATACTTTTGAGAGTTACCTCTCGTTTTCACGTATGTCCTGGGCATAAAGTTAAGATGACAAATACATTGTTACAATACATACTTACATTAAATGAACAGAGTATACATTATATTCAAGACATTGCATGCAGAGTTAGAGATAATATATGATTATAGGCGTATGTAACAGTTACAGACCAGATTCAAATGTGAGACAGCTTTAGTTTTGAAATAACTTGTGGTGGATGTGAGAGTCTCCGGTAGATTGTTCCAGTTTTGGGGTGCACGGTAAGAGAAGGAGGAACGTCCGGATACTTTGTTGAACGTTGGGACCAGTCTTTTGAAGTCCAATCTCAAATAAGTGCTGCATGTGGTAGGGGTGAGGAGCTTGTTCAGATAAGCCTCCCTCCTGCACCAGAAGACCGCTTGTGGTCCATTCATCTGAAGGTGCCTTCTGGCATAGCAGCACTTTGTAAATATATGGGCCTTTAATGTTTGTAAAGACCCTAAAAAAAGAATTTAAATGTGTTTTTTTTCCTTTTTGCTTATACTTAAAATGATTGTTATTTGTAGTGACTCTTTTACTTCTATGAACAACCTTCCTCTTCACATGTATACTTAATGATGTCTTCTTTTTTTTTTTTTTAATAACAAACATAACATATACACTGGCGACACACTTTATTCGAGCTCGGCTAGTCCCACGAATTCGGGTATACCCGGGTGTATTGAGGTTTGTGACTGTTTTCTGCCCGAGTGCATTGGGTTATTTTCCAGGCAGGGATTGAAGCATTTTATTCCCGCTGGCTGCAATACTGCACAGTATATATATATATATATATATATATATATATATATATATATATATATATATATATATATATATATATATATATATATATATATATATATATATATATATATATATATATATATATATATTGCATTACAATTCATGAATTTATGCCATCTGGTAGACACGCGAAGCATTACAGCCTATTAAATCCTAATCATTATCATTTAACAGATCAGCCGCCCGTCAGCCAGGCATGAACCCAGGCTGGGAAGGCAAACGCAACGGGGCTTGTCAGAGGTGAGGAGCGGCGCATTCCAGGTATCTGCCAGGTACATACTGGGTATTTGCTCGAATAAAGTGTGTCGGTGCAGTATGTTCCATTAAGGTTTTGGAATTTAAATAAAACATTGATTTTACTCCTGAAATAGTTAAGATGTCCAATTTATTTATTTATAGCCGCAACCTTAAACTCTACTTCCTGCCGATAGATGGCAGTAATTTGTAGAGACTGTGATGTATTTCCATTTCAGTCACAACATGATGGTGTTTATGTATAGGGTCTGTAATTATTGGTGTCAAATGTATCAAACCTCATGTTTGAGTTTCTTACATCTGACACAAGTCTCTCTCTTAAAATGACTTGAGAATTGGTGGAAGAGACAGTGGTTATTACAGATGTGCATTTTGATACATTCAATGATAATAGAAGGGTGAAAAACACCTCCCCATAGCGCTCCCATAAGCACTCCACAATAAATCACTCGCTCAAGCAGCCAGTCCTAAGTTGACCCTTGAATAAACTGTAAGGTGTCTTCCAAAGCCACAAAGTGTCTTGTGGAATAACACCCCTTAGTAAATATGGGCCAAAGAGCCTTGATACAGTGGCGCAAATTGACATCCTAAAATATTGACGTTTTTGGTGTCAAACACCCCAATGATCTATTTGAGACTTTGATAGCAGCAGAATATGCTGCATTACATTTCGGCTTCTTCTTGGCCCGCGAGACATTTAATGCCACCATTATGTTAGGCACACAGTTCCCTGACTGCAGAGGTACCGCTACGGAGGTAAGTATCTTTGGAAGCAGGGGATCCCCGGAGCTGAAATGAACACAATTCAGTTCCTTGGACCCCCAGCTTCAACACTGAAATAAAAAAAAAACACATTTAGGGATCAGTTTCAAAATACATGATCAGTGTTGATGATTTGTAATAAAAGAGTTCATAGGAGAAAGGGTTACGTGTCCGCTTCTATAAACGTTGCGTCTTCAGCTAGGTTATGTCACACCATATAAAGGATATCAAATCACAGAGACATATAAGGTTCCCACGGCATCACCTAAGCTTGATCCAGACTGTACATATAACATTATGTAATAATGCCAGGTCAGGAAACATAACGCTTCATTCAAGCCATGATGCTTCTCAAATAGAGAGAGAACATTGTTTCCTTTTCAATGTTTTAGTCCTAATTACATGGGCACTGTACCCCAATACAGACTCTGCACATAATACCTTCATTTTAAACCCTAACTCGAGGCATTCAACTGTCAAAACGGTTTCCAGCATTTGAACCACACTGGGTCAAATGTCATTGACACCCTAAAATAAAAAGCCATATACATGGTCAAATATGTTGACTCATACAGTATAACTTTATTTTTAGTACTCAAACCCACTTGCTTGCTTACACACAGATCAAGACGACGTGCTACGACGTCCAGTGCTCCCACATTATTTCCACCGTAGCATTTTAAGCACCTCACTCAAACATGAAATTCCTGCACACGTCTGCGTCTCTGGCTTCTGCATGGCAGCCCTTTTTAAAGCTGACGTGTAATCATAGTAAGCATTGATGTAATCTGCCAACTAGCTCATCCATAACCCACCAGGCCCTTCATCTTGTCAGAGAGAGACACACATCCCTGAATATAAATGTCTGTCTAGCATAGCTTGCACTCGGTTTGTCCACTATTCCATTCGAGTTAATATTTTTCCTTTGACTGTTTCAAAAACCTTTACCGCTACATCTTTCTCTCTACACAATGTAAACAGTACAAATAAATATAAAGACGGCTCATGTTGGTATTATTGAATAGAGAGGGAGATTACATATAGATTTTTGGTTGTAAGCATTTTGGGACAGGTGCCTCTTTCCTGTTTGTCTTTAACATATATTTACTCTTGTTATACAATGTTATTGTCCTCCCTTCCACATTGTACTACGCTGCGGAATAAGTTTGCGCCATACAAAGAAAAGCAAATAAAAATGATATGAGGCAGAGAGCGAGACAATAGTATCACAAATAAACATTTGTAAAAGTGCACTGAGACAGAGGAATAGCAAAATGAGAAACGGGAGGAGTGGGAAATGTAGCAAAGTTAGGAGAAGACAATGTCTTCTTACAGTAATAGGTAATAGTTGCTTTGCCTTTTGTTTTCCCCTCTTTAGAGACATGAGCACTAACAATCTTCGCTACCTGAGCAGCCGCCAAGCCCTGGCAGATATCGCCCACTTCCAGACGGTGATGACCCAGAAGTTGGGTTTGGGTGATGGCAAATGGGTGGTGTTTGGTGGTTCTTACCCTGGATCTCTAGCAGCATGGTACCGAATGAAATATCCACACTTGGCCCATGCGGCTGTTGCCAGCAGTGCACCTGTGAACGCGGTGGTGAATTTTAGTGGTGAGTAAGCAAAATCCATATGTAGTGGTGGCCATTAATCTAAGAAATAACGGAACCTGTGAGTTCCAACGTCAGTGCTCTAGAGTGCACAAAAGAATAGTCCATAGTGATTTGAATAGTATGTATGTATGTAACAGCATCTCCGCCCAGCCGTCATCGGTTCACAGAGGGGAGGGTGTAGCGGCCACGGAGGGACTGAGGAGTACAGACAAGGAACAGCCCCGACGCGCACGTTTCACCAACTGCTTTGTCCGAGGGCTTAAGGAGACTGCCAACACCAGGTGTTTTTAAGGTCGCAGCTCCTGTGATGTGGGACCAATTGGAAGCTTAGAGCACTGAATCGGCTCCGCCGATTCGGCCGTCCGATGCCACTCCCACAATGGGTATGTTCCGAGCAGTAAAATAGATCAACGCCTGTGTCCAAATATAAGCGGAGATGTATTTAAGTACACAGAAGTAACAGTTAAAATATATAATGAGCAAGTATGTATACAAAAATGTATAGCTTATTGAATGGATAAAGAAACACAAACACTAGAAATAGCCAAATTTGAGCAAACCCAGGGGTCAAAGATACCAAATGAATGCACAATATTTCTTATGAGAAAATAAGACTATAAACTAGTACAAAGAATATAGATACATATTAACTGAAGGAACAACACGGATGATAAAGGTGAAAGTAAAAACAACAACAAATGGAACAAAAGAGCCGCTATGTGAATATAATTGATTGTACCTAATTAATCTAAATTCAATAGAGATAATGCACCAGTAGGTTGTGTGGCAATACACAATAATGAGATATCATATTGTCATTATATAAGTCTAATAGAAGGTAAATGGTTAATAAACTATTTGACGGCTGTTAGACACAATTTCATCTCTTCATATAACTTCAATATAATGTATCCCAATGACTTTATATAATCCCTATAGTCAAAATGAATATTCAAAAGGCACTAGCATAATAGGGCACATATACACAAATTATGCTATTTTGCTCCACAGAATACAAATCATAAAAACATGGCATAGCCCATGTATTCGTTCATGCCATGTGGTATTAGTGTCCCTAATTTAATGATCCAATGGCATTCTCGTTGGAATAGAGCCCTTTCTAGGTCTCCACCACGGATGCCTAAAGAGACATGATCAATCGCAAAGGCTCTGAGAATACTCGAGTCCGAATGATGTCTTGTTTTAAAATGTCTTGCAACCGTGGTGAGTTTATGACCCACCTGAAGATCTTTCGAAATTTTTTATATTTTTTACGTGTTCTAAGACACGGAATCTTAACTCGTGTGTCGTCATTCCGATATAAATCAGAGGGCATGTACAGGTTAGGTAATAAACTACTGCCTTGGATTTATAGTTTAAAACAGATCTAATCTGGTATCTAGTTACACCCTTAGAGTCAAAAAACTCTGTGCTCCGTTTCATGTGTTGACAAGCCGAACATGATCGACATAAAGAGAAGCCTTTTCCGGCTTCTCTTGACAAGAACGTAGGTGGTCTGCTAACATTGTAGTGACTGTTCATTAACTTGTCACCCAAGTTAGGTGCTCTCCGACTGTCAGACGTGCTCGCCATAAACCGGGACCGGACCGCGTGGCTGAGGTGGGGTTACATAGTCACCGACCTTAGACCGCGTAGCCTGATCCGGAGTGTGGATTTCATAGTCAAACGAAGCTGGGTAAGGTTTGGAGAAGGCACCGTAGTAGGAATTCAGGCAGGGTTTCGGCAATGGGTAATCAGGTGAGCTCCGCTACAGCGCAGGAGCAACCTCTGCGCGAGGAGCGGGAACGGCCCATGGTACCGGTCGCAGCAAAGGTAGATGGCAGACCGGAAGGCACACCGCAGGGCAGCACTGGCAAACCAATGCTTCAGCACAGAAGTCCAACACAGGCCTCAGCGAGGGAGAGAGCGCAGCAGGCCTCAGGGATACGAAAGCAGACCTCTGCTAGGGGAAAAGGCAGCAGGTCTCCGGGACCAGAACCAGGAACAGACCTCTGCTGAAAGGAGAATAGCAGCAGGTCTCAGGAAACACTGGAACAGGAACCAATAACGGAACAGGATAAGCCAGGGGGCTTGTGGCAGAACGCAGTGTTATCCAGGGTTGGATTATGCTCGGCAGTCAAGCAGTGTGGGGAGAACAGTATATAAAGGGCGGCGAGCCAATCACAGGAGGGAGGTGTGTGCGCATTCCTCCAATGACAGAGCACAGGGCTGAAACTGCAATGAGAGGCAGCACATGTGCCATTGATTGCCAGAGGGAGACATTGTAAACTGCAGAGAACTGCAAGGCTAGAATCAAAGCCAGGAGCGAATTCCTTACACCAACTCGCCATATTGACAGTCCTCCCGAATCTCAGAGCTAATGAAACCATTTAATTAGCTCTTGTGTTGAAAGTGTTAACAGTGGAGCAGTTTCTTTTCAACCTTAGGATTTCTTGGATCTAAGGATTAATATAGACCAAGATGGGGGTATTGGTACTGATATACATCGTAAGAGTGCGTCAACAAACACAATACTCCATACATCAAGTGCACACCCCTTAAACCAAATTATGGGGTTACCAGTAGGGAAATTCCTAAGGTTGAAAAGAAAGTGCTCCACTGTTAACACTTTGAACACAAGCTAATTAAATGGTTTCTCAATTCCAGGATCGGGGCTATAGCAGGACAGTGATCAAAAGAGGTAGAAACATAAGCAAGGCAAGATCTTGGAAATCATTGCTGGCAACTAGAACGTAGGACCAAAACACAAACAAAAATCCACACGAAAAAACAATACGTTTGATAGAATGGATGAAATACAGAAGTGCAATACAAAAATATTGGCATATTCTCATCACAGATCAAGATCTTAAGAAAGTATTAGGTGAGACTGTCAATATGGTGAGTCGGAGAGCACCTAACTTGGGCGACAAGTTAGTGAACAGTCACTACAATGTCAGCAGACCACCTACGTTCTTGTCAAGAGAAACCGGAAAAGGCTTCTCTTTATATCGATCATGTTCGGCTTGTCAACACATGAAACGGAGCACAGAGTTTTTTGACTCTAAGGGTGTAACTAGATACGAGATTAGATCTGTTTTAAACTATAAATCCAAGGCAGTAGTTTATTACCTTACCTGTACATGCCCTCTGATTTATATCGGAATGACGACACATGAGTTAAGATTCCGTGTCTTAGAACACGTAAGAAATATAAAAAACACGGAGATCTACAGGTGGGTCGTAAACTCGCCACGGTTGCAAGACATTTTAAAACAAGACATCATTCGGACTCGAGTATTCTCAGAGCCTTTGCGATTGATCATGTCTCTTTAGGCATCCGTGGTGGAGACCTAGAAAGGGCTCTATTCCAACGAGAATGCCGTTGGATCATTAAATTAGGGACACTAATACCACATGGCATGAACGAATACATGGGCTATGCCATGTTTTTATGATTTTTATTCTGTGGAGCAAAATAGCATAATTTGTGTATATGTGCCCTATTATGCTAGTGCCTTATGAATATTCATTTTGACTATAGGGATTATATAAAGTCATTGGGATACATTATATTGTAGCTATATGAAGAGATGAAATTGTGTCTAACAGCCGTCAAATAGTTTATTAACCATTTACCTTCTATTGGACTTATATAATGACAATATGATATCTCATTATTGTGTATTGCCACACAACCTACTGGTGCATTATCTCTATTGAATTTAGATTAATTAGGTACAATCAATTATATTCACATAGCGGCTCTTTTGTTCCATTTGTTGTTGTTTTTACTTTCACCATTATCATCTATGATGTTGTTCCTTCAGTTAATATGTAGCTATATTCTTTGTACTAGTTTATATTCCTATTTTCTCATTTAACATAAGAAATATTGTGAATTCATTTGGTATCTTTGACCCCTGGGTTCGCTCAAATTCGGCTATTTCTAGTGTTTGTGTTTCTTTATCCATTCAATGAGCTATACATTTTTGTATACATACTTGCTCATTATATATTTTAACTGTTACTTCTGTGTACTTAAATACATCTCCGCTTTTATTTGGACACAGGCGTTGATCTATTTTACTGCCCGGAACACACCCATTGTGGGAGTGGCATTGGACGGCCGAATCGGCGGAGCTGATTAAGCGCTCTAAGCTTCCAATTGGTCCCACATCACAGGAGCTGCGACCTTAAAAACACCTGGTGTCGGCAGTCTCCTTAAGCCCTCGGACAAAGCAGTTGGTGAAACGTGCGCGTCGGGGCTGTTCCTTGTCTGTACTCCTCGGTACCTCCATGGCTGCTACACCCTCCCCTTTGTGAACCGATGATGGTTGGGCAGTGATCCATTTACCCTCATTACAATCTTTTGAAGATTGTACTCTGAAATGCATCCCTCGTCAGGGTTGATTTTTACTCTATGAAGAATACACAAGTTCAATTAGACACACAAAGTGTATAACGTTTGTGCTCACTATGATCTTACTTGGTTTCCTCATACCCATTGTGAGTGCTTGTTTTGGATACTGGGCTTTCCATGTTCCATCAGGTTCTTGTGTTAGACCGGCTAGTCATAGTGGTGGGAGGCTAGTCGCACGACTCCACACCCTCTGTAAGGTGTTCCACTCATGTCATATTCATGGTTTGCTATTAAAGGTAATTAATTGTATACCTTTAGTTGTTAGCTACATTTGTCCTAATTGTGGAGATACTGAGGATTGTTTTAATACATGTGTTTTCATGATGTTACTTATAATAAATGTGATACTTTTGTATATTTGAGTGCTTTTGGTGGGATACTTTTTCTCTTTCTTTGTTCTCATCTATACATTATCCCCAGCACCGTCAGTAGCTGTGTATTTGGTAGCTTTATATAACGGACACAGGTACTATTTACTTTAGGGTCTGTTGCAGTCATCTTTTTATGCTTTTATTTGTGCGAGCTTTCGAGATACACTGATCACTTCTTCTTCCAGCAGTGTTACAATAAATGAAGCCAAAGAAAGGGTTTTTACTTAAAAACAGTGCATACTGGAATGTGTTTGTGATTGAAGTCTATCCCTCCCCCTGTGCTGTATGCATTTTATGACTTGAGGTGTTAAATGGTCTTTGAATGTTAGTGATGCAAGATATAATATAGATAGAGAGATAGAGAGAGAGAGAGATAGAGAGATAGAGAGAGAGATCTCTCTCTCTCTCTCTCTCTCTCTCTCTCTCTCTCTCTCTCTCTCAATCTATCTGAAATAATAAAAAAAGAAGCAAAATATGGTGAAGTACGCTTGTATTCTTCAGAATGCGCAAAGGTCAAAAGGCTACTTACAAGGTAGCAGATAAAACAGGCATGTAGGATATCAAGATCCTCTCCTCACTGCTGATCTGTATGGCGGCTAGTTGGTTCTTGCTCCATGTGGAACGCAGAGACTCCGCACAGGCTCAGATGTGTCTGCAGCTGCCTCCAGTGTTGTCCTGGCTATCCCTCCTGTCTCGCGGGATTGTGAGTATGACGTCAGCGCGTTGTTGTATCCGTTGACGGGAGGAATCGGCCTACACTGTCCAGCTAATACTAAACCAATATTGCCAGATAGAGCCAAGAACTCAGAGAGGCAGGGAGACCTTAAGGAAATGCTACTCCAGCCTCCACCCTACGCATATCATCTTGAAAAAGATTCCCCTGATGATGATGAGGTGTGTGTGTGTGTGTAGATAAAAATAGGCGAAGAGCCCACAGTGTATACAGCGCTTTATAAAAGGTGTGTGTGGAGTGGGAGTTTATATAAATGGTGTCGAAATGTAAGAGGCTGTGGCATAACAAAGTGTAGAGGTGTGTAGATACTATGTGGTTCCTATTGGTATATAGGGATGGAATTGCCCCCCCTGAATAATCTTGTGCCCCCCCAGTTTGCGCACCGCTGCTCTAAAGCATTAAATTAGACATTGGGGATCTGGGAAAATAAATGTTTAATCAAAAACTTTCCTGGGATCTCCTTCTGTAATACGTGTTTTTTTGTTTTGTTTTTTAAATCTCAACAGATTTATGGAATCATCTTTAAAAATGATATTTTACTTTTATAGTTTGGGCTACAACAACTGTAGCTGGGGATTCATATGATTTGTACAGATCTGTCGGTGTCCTTCTGCTGTACATCAGAGATTGTCAAGCTTTTTCCTTGCAGACCACTTAATAATTATTAATAATCCTTTTTAGAAAATTGCCAGAGTTACTTCGATATGATGATTAATATACTGTATTTTCAAATGTGCAAAGAAAATAAAAAATACTGGACCTGTGAGTACAAAGCAGCCTTAACGACACGGAGTGCAGTAGACAACTGATTAAAGTGAATTTTGTATGGCTCACCAATGGATCACCAATAAAGTGAAGTAAAGTAACATTTTGTCTGGCTCACCAATAAAGTCCCTGGGGCTGTATTCTTTCATCAAAAAGGCTCAATATGAGCCCCCCCCCCCTTCAGAAGCTCATACAGACAGGGCCACAGACAGATTTCCTGGGGCCCATGACTAGAGTTACGTCCGTGCCCCTTCCCCCCCCATGTCGCGGTATTGCAAGCCCCCGCCCCATTTCACACCTCACGAGCCCCCTCTATTTCCCCCCCCCTCTTCCCATGTATTTCTCTCCCCTCCGTCGCACTCTCTCTCTTCCTCACTCACCCCCCTCTCTCGCCTTGCATGTATTTATCTCCCGTGTCTCTCTTAACCCCTCTTTTCCTCACTCCCTCCCTCACCCCCTCTCTCCTCTCACTCGCCCCCACCTTTCGTCAATATCCCCCCCCCACAATATACATACCAAAAAACACCACCCCCCCAATACATATTAAAATGATATAACTATTCTGTTAAATTGACTAAAGTGAAAGGGGTGTAAGAATAACAAAGTATACCCTTAAAATAATAACAATGACAATTGTTTTACAAATCATTTGTATTACAGTAATGTACCATAACAGCACATATATTATTTTGGATGTGAATTGGATTGGTTCAGTGGGGTTTTATTCTTGTTTGCAGAACAATTTGAGCATTATATTTTGGGTTCCCCAGCTTCTCATTGAGTTTGTAAACAGAGCCCAGATTTTGCAGAATGAAATACCCTAGAGAAATTAACATTTTCGTGTGCTTCGTTAACTTTCTTAACCCTGTTGCTTCGCAGAATACCTGGAAGTGGTGCAGTTATCCTTGTCTGTAAATCATTCAGGGTGTCCCAGAGCTCTCAGACAGGCTTCGGATACTGTTATTCAGCTGCTAACATACCAGGAGAACTACCAAAAAATCACAGACGATTTCAAGTAAGAAACATATTTCACTCGTGTTCTGCATTGCTATCAGAATGTGTGTGTGTGTGTGTGTGTGTGTGTGTGTGTGTGTATACCTTTACCTGAGCTGAGTATGAAGAAGTGTATGTATGTGTGTGAGTGCATGCACCTTTACCTGAGCTGAGTGTTTTGAAGGGATGTACTGTAGTGCCGACGAGTATACTAAAACAAATCTGGGACAATCACCAACAAGAGTACACCCTCTTTGAATTCCATGGTTTTGCATATCAGGAGATAATAACAATCATCTGTTCCTTAGCAGGTCTTAAAATTAGGTAAATACAACCTCATATGAACAACAACACATGACATATTACACCGTGTCATGATTTATTTAACAAAAATAAAGCCAAAATGGAGAAGCTATGTGTGGAAAAACCAAGTACACCCTTACTGCTTCCATAGGAATTAAGATGCTAAGTAGCAGACCGGTGCTGCTAATCAAATGCACTTGATTAATTGATCATCAGCAAGTGTGACCACCTCTATAAAAGCCGAAGTTTTAGCAGTTTGCTGGTATGGAGCATTCAGGTGTGTGTTAACACAATACCAAGGAGGAAAGACATCAGCAATGATCATAGAGTAGCAATTGTTGCTGCCCATCAACCTGGGAAGGGTTATAAGGCCATTCCCAAACAATTTCAAGTCCATCATTCTACAGTGAGAAAGATTTTTCAAAAGGGGAAAACATTCAAGACAGTTGCCAATCTTCCCAGGAGTGGACGTCCCAGCAAATTCACCCCAAGGTCAGACCGTGCAATGCTCAGAGAAATTGCAAAATAAAAAAACAAGAGTTGCATCTCAGACTCTATAGGCCTAAGTTAGCATATTAAATGTACAATTAGAAAAAGACTGAACAAGTACAGTATGGTTTGTTTGGAAGGGTTGCCAGGAGAAAGCCTCTTCTCTCTAAAAAGAACATGGCAGCACGGCTTAGATTTTCAAAGTTGCATCTGAACAAACCACAAGACTTCTGGAACAATGTCCTTTGGACAGACGAGACCAAAGTAGAGTTGTTTGTCCATAATGCACAGCGCCACGTTTGGCGAAAACCAAATACAGCATATCAGCACAAACGCCTCATACCAACTGTCAAGCACGGTGGTGGAGGGGTGATGATTTGGGCTTGTTTTGCAGCCACAGGACCTGGGAACCTTGCAGTCATTGAATCGACCACCAACTCCTCTGTATACCAAAGTATTCTAGAGTCAAATGTGAGGTCATCTGTCCGACAGCTAAAGCTTGGCCGAAATTGGGTCATGCAACAGGACAATGATCCCAAGCATAGCCGCAAATCTACAACAGAATGGCTGAAAAAGAAAAGAATCAAGGTGTTGCAATGGCCCAGTCAAAAGTCCAGACCTCAACCCGATTGAAATGCTGTGGCGGGACCTTAAGAGAGCTGTGCATAAACAAATGCCCACAAACCTCAATGAACTGAAGCAACGTTGTAAAGAAGAGTGGGCCAAAATTCCTCCACAACGATGTGAGAGACTGATAAAGACATCATTTTCTGTATGAATTTAAGTTATTGCTGCTAAAGGTGGTTCTAGAAGCTATTGAATCATACGGTGCACTTAGTTTTATACACATGGCTTCTCCATGTTGGCATTATTTTTGTTAAATAAATTATGACACAGTGTAATATGTCATGTTTTGTTGTTCATCTGAGGTTGTATTTAGCTAATTTTAAGACCTGCTAAGGAACAGATGATTGAATTCTATGGTTTTACATATCAGGACATAATAACAAAGAGGGTGTACTTTCTTTTTCACACCACTGTATGTATGTGTGAGTTCATGCACCTTTACCTGAGCTACTTATGAGGAAGGGATGTATGTGTGCATGCACCTATACCTGAGTTGAGTAAAAGGAAGTGCTGTATGTATGTGAGTGAATGCATTTCAGTAAAGTGTTTGTTTTATTACTCTGTGTCAGTAACCTACAATAAGGTTGCATCGCAGAATAAACAGTGACTTCGTTTTGCCAGCAACGCTGCAAGAGTTTAATTAACTTTCTCAAGATCTGTCTTGGCCAATGTCAATGTAAATATAAAGCCAGAATGCAGTGCAGTGTTTCAGAAAATGTCTCAATAACCCCCGCCCCCCTACCCAATAAGGCCTACATGAAATAGAAGGTTTCAGTCAAGAAGAGGTAAGCGTACATGCGCGCTGGCAATTTGTCCATTGGGTTTGGCGTCTGGAAATGAATATGCCTTGGTTTTCTTTATAATAGGAAATGAAAAGTGATGTCATTAGACCGTCGTGTTTGTGGAAGAATAAATCACAGACATTAAGTGTTATGTCGTTAACATCTCCTCCAGTGCTGGTCATAGAGCTTTGTTTTTCCTATACTGCACCAGAACAATTAAATACATGGAATGACCGTGAATAAGACTTAAAACAGACTGGCCTTTGTAGCGCATTAAAGCAGCCGTCCAAGCTGCCGTTTTTTTACATTTCTTATTTTTTTCGGCTTTTAATATGTGCATCAATACAATCCATACAATGATAATTAGCTAAGTTGCCGATCGATCGGCGAAGATTCGGCTTGGGGGTTCACTAAATGGCTTGCAGTGCAGCAGAAGAGAACCAAACATGCAAAGTTCTGTGGGGACGATTATGTGACCAGGCTGTCACTAGATATGATTGGTGCACTGTTAGAGCGAGGGCAGGGCTCAAAAAGGGGTGTGTCAGAGCCTGTTTCAGAAGAGGAAGGGGATGTGACTTTGTAAATGGTTGCTATAGAAACAAAAATGCATGTTACATTATAATACATTAAAGCTGCAGTTCAGTCTTTTTTTTTTTTTTTACATTTATTTTTTTACTTCAATAGTTTTATGTGTGCAATCTCTAATTACCTAAAGAACAGTATAGCTGCAGCTCAATTCGTTTTCCATGTATTGATAGGTCGAAATTTGGTGACATATTAAAAGCTGGGATTTGTTTATAATCTGCTTGACTGGCAGTGGAAGCTCATGAATATTCATGAGCACTCCTGCATTGACATGTGGTAGAGGGAGGGCAGGGCTGACAAAGGGGTGTGCCAGGGCTTGTGACAGGACATGAAGGGGCAGTGCCTTAGCAAATGGCTGTTAAAATAGAATACAAGAAAATTGGTCTTTCAAAGTTGTTTTTTTTTAAAACAGAAAATGCTAAAAGTATTTTTTCTTACTACAGAACTGATTTATTAAAAAAAACACACATGCAGGATATTGACTGAACTGCAGCTTTAAAACTGTTTTTTTTTTTTTTTAATGCTACAAGTATTTTCTCATAGTACAGAACTGATTTATTTAAAAAAAACACACACATGTAAGATATTGCTTGGTCTGCAGCTTTAAATCGTTAGTTCCACTTGCTTGGTTCAAAAATGTATTAATTTGTTACAAACTGCTTTTAATGTTCCCTTTTTATACTTCATTGCGAATTGCTCCAGTGATTTTCTCTTTCTCAAATACGTTGGCATTTTTAGCTCCTGATGCCCGCAACTTTGGGATTGTTTCTGCATATTTTCTTCCTCTGTAAGGTTTGTGTCCTTAGTGAAAGTAGCGTATCATGTGGGCTCGGTTGTTCTCGCACTTATATCTTGTATTCAGAAAGAAAGATTAATAGAACAAAATGAAGTTAGATGGCTGAGTGCTTTCCCTCAATTGCACATCCTTTTGTATGCTAAAAAGCCCACTAGTTCTTCCTCAAAGCAGCAGTTTCCACTGCTCACAATCGTCTCTTTTTTTGCTGAGCAGGATTGACCGCTGGAATTGGTCGGAGGTCTCCGGTGACCCCTAGTTCCCGAGCTACAAGCAGGTTCTTGCCCGTTGAACACACAGTGCCCGAGGGGTCAGACTTGCTCCGGTGGCCAACACAAGGTTGCTACGTCATCAGGACATGATGTTGCAACTTTCTATTTGGGACCCTGAGGCCGTATTTGTCATTTTTGGGGTCTACTGTGACACAAAAACCCCCTACAAATATCTTGGGAACCGGGAGAGATTCCAGATGCTCTGGGGACCACAGATCAGCTTGGGTAAAAAAGTAGAATATTCCCTTTAGGGGGATTGGTGCTTTAAGATGCTGCTAAACCTTCTGACAGTGAAGGGGACGATTGTCTGTGCTTTATATTTCATATTTTATAAGTAGACTATTGAGCCCTATTAAACGCATCTCCATAGACACTTGGAGGACTCTCCCTACAGCTCCCTTTCCCCGTGCCATTCTTTGATGGCTCATTTTGTACAAGCGGTTAGAAAAGGGACTGTGGACATCAAAAGGATGGGAAAAGAATAGCACAGAGACGAGGAAGCCCCGGTTCTTTATTTTCAGAGAAGTAATTCCACTAGTAGTATTAAATGACATGTATTATAGACTTCTTTGAAAATTAAATAAATTCCCGAAAGGCTTAGGTGATTTTACCATTTTATAGCTCTATACTGACTTACAGTTGATATTTTCCTCTTAGAAGTTGCCTGTAATTTTTGGCTACTAATAATATTGTTCATTTGTAAAGCGCCAACATACTCCGCAGCGCAGTACAATGAGGGGTACAGGGTTATGTATATTACATAAACGGTTACATAGCAAACATGCACAAACAGATACAGATGGTAATGAGGGCCCTGATCCTGAGAGCTTGCACTCTACAAGGAATGAGGGACAATGTTGAAACAAAAGGTAAAGTGGCTGCTCATTGCGGGACAAAGTATGACTCGGGTGGGGTCTGGTCCAGCCGCACAGCTGATCCCATTAAGGTTTGAGGGTATGTTAAGGTGTTGGATTGCGTGGAGATTGGTCCAGCCGCACAGCTGATCCCACTAGGGTTGGGTCGGTGGGGGGAGGGGAGTTTGATGTTGGAGGTTTGCCAGATGGGCTTCCTTGAAAAGGTGAGGTTTTTTTTTTTTGAGGGAGTCTTTAAATGTCTGAAAGCCAGGGGAGGGAGTCTGATGGTGCGAGGTAGGGAATTCTAGAGAGGCGGTGCAGCATGGGAGAAATCTGGTAGACTAGAGTGAGAGGAGATAATAATTCCTGAGAAAAGCCAGATGGCATGAGCAGAACGTAGGGGATGTTTAGGGATGTATTTGGGGCTGAGATGTAAGGGGCGACGTCATTGAGAGCTTTGTAAATCAGAGTTGGGGTTTAAATTTGATTCTAGAGGATATGGGAAGCCAGTGCAGGAGTTTGTATAGTGGAGCAGCAAATACAGAGCAGTGAGCGAGGTGCATGAGTCTGGCAGCAGCATTGTGGATGGATTGGAGTCGGAACAGGCGGACAAAGGAATGCCAGATGGGAGAAGGTTGCATTAGTCAAGGCGAGATAGGATGAGGGAGGGAATTAGGATTTCCGTTGCACCATGAGTGACAAAAGGGCGTATCCTGACGATATTTCAATGGTGGAGACGGCGGGACTGAATGTGAGAGATGAAGGAGAAAACGGAGTCAAAGATCTTTGTGCGTTTTTCAATTTCAGGAAAATATTGTTGAAAAATTGTAATAAGTAACAGATTTGTGGAATGGGCAGAATACGCAGGACGTCTGAAAGGGAAATCCGAAAATGCGTGTCACATTGGCATGGATATGGCATTGTTGCAATGCTCCATTACAGGAAGAAGCCGTGGATGGAGCACCTTTTGGTTAAGACTTGATTTAGTATATTTGGTGCCTTTTTGCTTTAACATACTGTACGTTTCTGGTTAGTAATGCATTTATTGATTTCATATGTAAGGCAGAGTTCAATAAAAAACCCGGAAAAAAAATGATGTACCTTCAAATTATAGCCTATGTGCAATGTATTATTATGAGCACTAGGAGTGAGGATAATACACATTTTCACATGCCTGTGGAAATAAATTGAAATAATACATTAGTCCTATCTAGAGAAGCGGTTAATTAGTCTCTTATTCTCTTCAGTGCTAGTGGCTGGAGTAGCAGGGCTGGATACTCATTTTCAGCAGACAATGGTTTTCATTCACCTCTGTGAGATGGAGGGAGGGGGAAATAACTTTGGGCACCTGCTCTCCGCCTGCTTCTGGCTCTGGGGTGCTAATAATACTCATTCCCATTTTAAGCACATTATAAACCGCTCAGGGACTTTTCACACTTTTTTTTTTATTTAAGGCTATTCACACTCCCTGAATATCAATTTATTTTCAGTAATGCTAAAATACACGCAATGCCAAAGGTGACAACGGTGTGTCTGAAAGGACTTATTTGATTGCCCAACCCTGATATTGATGGTTTAAAGGGACCATTCCTTCTAGGAACAAAGTTAACTAATTCCACTGACATGTTTAAGGGGTCTCACCTGGGTGATTTGTTCCCTTTTTCTTAGTTTTTTTTTTAACCAAATCCGACTCAATGAAGTGTATACTTTATTTTTTATTTAGACTTGGGACGGATTTGATTTCCTCTGACTGCTCCCTTTTGTGTGGTGTCACTGTGTGGTGTCACTGTGTGGTGTCACTGTGTGGTCAGCAGGAGCTTGTACAGCCAAAGTCCTCCACTTCCCACCTCCTTTAGAGGCTCTCTGATAATAACAGGGAGGGATAATTAAAATGAATAATAATAATTGGTTGACGAACACTTTTGCCTTCAGTGGCCCCTAAAATATTCAACGTGGAACGAATGAAAAAAAAGCTGTGTGTGCTGTGCACGCGCATAGTAAGTGAAACTTCTTTGTGTGTTGTCAGCAACATATAAAGTAACAATAATATTAGATGTTGTTATACTGTAGATGTTTGTAATAAAATGGAATCATTTTTAGATGTATAGTTGTATAGTTTTATAGCACGATACTCACGCACTACTCACTCACGCACTCTTTCTGTGTTAGTCTTAGCCATTTTTATTTTTGAGATTATTTTGAACGTAATTTTATTTCTGCGCATAACTGTGTGTGTGTGTGTGTGTGTTTGTGTGTGACAGGGTGTGTGGGTGGGTGGTCTGTGCTCCATGTCCTCTTCTCCTCTGCGGCCAGTGCTGAGCTCCAGAAGCCTCTGCGCATGCGCGCCGGAGAACTGAGCGATGCCAGCCGCTTCTGCGCATGCGTGGCGTCCGTCACCGGTGCCATCACCACTGCCCATGCGCGGAATATGTCAGCGGGCGTGTGGGGGGAGCTGCGGCCGTTAGGACCGTGACGTCATTTCCGTTTCACATTTTCGTCTCCATGAAAGAGTTTTGTTCCATCAAAATTGACTAGGTACCACTAAAAAAGTTTCACTTCAAAAAATAAAGCCAAACTTTTTTACCCCCCCACCCTCCCAAAGTATGTTTGTTTTCTGGGTGGGTGTGTGGGATTGTACCTTTTTAGATGGAGACGATATGTGTTTTGGTGCTGAAAGACTATGGGGCTCAAACACAAAGCAGTGATAAGTGGTTTTAATAAATGCCCTTATACAACCTGCTCTGCTATTCATAAAGCAGTGATAACCGTGCAGTAACGCTCTATAATGGCCTTGAAAAAGTCAGTGAAAAGGAAAGTCGTACGATAGGCCCAAAAATGGCCAATCCGCCAGTTTTTTTTTGCCAGTAACTGCTATTTATAAAGCAGTGATAACTTTATCGTACTGTAAAAGCTCGCCATTTCTTTTCACCAGCTAAAGGCTGGCGCTAAAGAGGGGGAGACATGCATAAGGCCATACATACAGTGACGAGCAATGCTTTTTTTGGCAAATGCTTGCTTGTATTTCTTTTAAATGTATTTTTGTTCTTTGCTTTGCAGTACAGTGGCGGCCATCTTTATCCTAATGCGGCCGCCACCGTGGGAATTTTAAAACGCAGCGTGCGCACGGCTTTTTTTTTTTTTAGGTTTCCCGCGCCGCGGGCGCTTTCTATGATAAACGCCATTAGGGACTTATCTGATGATGCGACCGCCGCGCGGGAGACTCCGCTAGAAACGGAGACAAGCACCGGAATTATCCGGGTAAGTGGTAGAATAAAGGCATTTTTAATGATGGAAATTTGTGTGGTGTTTTCCATTGTTTGTTTATTTCTGTTAATTTTTTGCTTGCTTTTTAATTGTGGTTTATTTTTGGTCTTGATTTTTAATAATGGTGATTATTTGGAGATTTCTTTTATTTATTGATTTATTTATTTTTGGTGTTTTAATGGTTAATTCTGGGGTTTATTTGGTAGTTGCTTAATTGATTACTGGTCATTTTGTGGTTTTTATTGTTGTTTATTTGGTGATTTATTTTGATTGCATTGGATATTGTTGTGATGGTAGGGGGTAACCAGGCTCTCAAAGGTTAAGTCCGTTTTTGGTTACCCCTGATCCGAGTATAAGGGTTCAAGAGAGTTAGCTCTTGGGCCCAGTAACATTGTAACTTTCCAATGCATAACATGCAATAAAAATATTTTGTGTGTTTTTCCCTTTCCGGGTATGTCCGCGAGCAGGGATTGCTATAGGGGATGAGTTTCAAGGGGGATTTTGCAGAGGAATTGATGTCAGCATGTGTCTAGGTAGTTGGGGTCCGGAGTTGTCGGTTCCCCTAAAAATGTACCTGGGAATCATGCCTGATTCTCGGATACATGTAGGCACATTGTCCCAGCAATATCTCCCCTTGTGCGACTCACCTCCTAGGGTACCCTGCTTCAGCACAGCCCAGAAAGTTGAATGGGGCACAGTGATGAATGTGTCCCTATAGCTGAGAGGATCTCTAGGTTAAGGAGGGGTATCCCATTTAGTGTCGTGGTGACCCAGAAACTGTTTGTGGGTGTCCCCAAACATAGATAATGTTGTGGAGGGACTCTCAGAATCCAGACTAAGTCAAAAAGCTAGTGTAAGGGGAATAATGCTGATAGGAATAAAAGTACATATTTATTCTATTCCCCATACCCAGAGACTTAGAAGTGTATTACATTATACTTTAATGTACTGTAGGTACTGCAATGTGTTTGGGACTTTCGGAACCAATGTCCAGGCAGGCTTTAGATCACACGTGTCAGATAGAGAAAGAGAAATGGATAAAACCTGTATAATTGTGAATGAGAAGCTGCTGCTTGCATTGATTGGCTCAGCAGACGATATCGCTAGTAGACAAAGAAAAAATAAAAACGGCGCAAAAATCATAGTACAGTATGTAAAAATATATCTTGTTATTTCCAATCAGCAGGTAAGTATTGCACGTACATCTCTTGCTCTCTTGCTCTTTTGCTATTACCTTGATGTACGTGCAATGCTTACCTGCTGATTGGAAATAACACTATATCTTTTTACATACTATACGATGAGATTTTGCGCTTTTTTTCTTTGTTTACAATACAAGGGCGGCTCACTTTTTTTGGTTGTTATTTTTTTACCAGCTGATTGTAATGTTTAGTATATTTATTGAATGGGACTTCTGGTGTTATCTCTAACGTGCACGAAGGCTTAGTACTGTGTAGTAAACATGGGGATTTATTCCTACAGTGTAGATTGCTAGCCGTAGAAACAAGTTTTTTGTTTCTGTATGTTTGTGCAGTGCTGGCAAATGATCAATATCACATACCTTTCTTTCCCCAGACTGTGTGAGCTGCTCCAGGTAAACTCCGTCATGGACTCGGCTTACTTCCTAGAGGCTCTTGCCGAAAATATTATGAACGTTGTTCAATATAACAATGATAACCGGGCATTTGAGGTAAGTAAATGCTTTTATAACGTGGCCTTATACAGTGAAGATTTCCTCTAATCCAGAGGTGGCCAACTCCAGTCCTCAAGGGCCACCAACAGGTCAAGTTTTCAGGATATCCCTGCTTCAGCACAGGTGAGTCAGTGAATGACTGAACCACTGATTGAGCCACCTCTGCTGAAGCTGGGATATCCTTAATACCAAGCCCTTGAGGACTGAAGTTGGCCACCCCTGGCTTAGGCATTTGGGCCCCAGTCCGTACCATCCTCAGCGCTACAGCTCCAGGTCCAGATTTCAATTTAAATACCCCAACTAGCCAATCACCATGGCCAAAAAGATACAGGCCGACACCGCACGTTCTATTCATACAGGAAACAATACGTCATGAAACTGTATATGTAAAACCGTGCCATGCAAAGGGTTAGGCCAGGTCCCCAGTGGCCGATGCAAAGTGTGCGACGCGTACGCTGGCAGGGAAGACAAGAATATTGTCTTCCCGTGCCGCGGTCATGTGCTCGGCGGGCAGCCAATGGAAGGGCAGTTATGCCCCGCCGTGGCCCCCCATCATGGCCACGCCCCCTCTCACATTCCATCGCTCCCCTGCAGATCGCGGCTGTAATCTGTGCATGCTAATACAAGAGGGAAATGCAGAATAGTTCTTCACAGGAGTTATTGGAGGGGTGACGTACCGGAGCATTTCGGGGGGGGAGTCTCTTAGATCTGATGTAGGGCTTCACAGAGGATTAGTGGAGGGGTGCTTCAGATATGTGACAGCGTACATATTCGTTTTAATATGTGACCTATAGCAAACTGGAGTTCATTACTGGAGCAGGTATAGCCCGAATGTAATTGCTTGTCTGATCCTCGTGTCCGCTTCTTCAGGCCTTTGAGAAGTCGCACTACTTGCGCCTGTAAAAGTGTATGCGCTGGGAGCAAAATAATAAGTGTTGTTGTAGTGGGGGTCGCTGGAATAGGATTTTGTTTAATGAAAATCTGCAATTAAATGTTGTGATGTATCGTCCTGCAGTAAATTTCTATCCTGCAGATATTTCATCCAATGTTCCTTGTTCTTCAAGCACTGTGATTTAACCCCTTCAGTGCCCTATGGACATATAGCATACATCATGAAGGGAACTTGTGTTTCTAGGGGGCGTTCGCGTGGAGTGATGACCAGAAACTTAACTCAGCGGAAGAAGGAAGCAATTGGGTGAACTGTCACCTAAGTGCTGGTGCCCGAGGGTCCGTGGCCATGGAACGTGGCAGGACCTGCAGGCACTGAAGGGGTGAAAGTGGCTGATTTTTTACTACTTTTTAGAGTCATAATGGGAGATGTGGCGTGCTAAAGCTGAGCACCATTTTGTGTACCTGGGCCATGGTGAGAGAGAGAAGTAGTTTACTTCGCTGTAAAGGGCGTGTGCATGGATCTGCTCACCTCCTGGAGCGGCCTGGGGGTTACATGATGCTAGGGAAGGGTGTCCACATGGACCTTACTCCAGCTCTGCTGCAGAGCTTGACAGAGCCACAGGCCAGAAACGTCGGCCAGGTTAATTGTGTGCAATGTATCGCCAATAAAGAAGATTTTTTTTTTTAGCATCAGATTTTTGGGGGGTGCTGTGGACCTCCTTTCCTTGTTAATGTGTGTATATATACAGTATATAAATTCAAGGTAAGTGTTTTTAGAACTTGGAATACATCTGCAAAACGAACGGGAAGCAAATCACCACATTGCAAAGACCTTGTATTGTAAAACTCTTAATATGAAGCAAGCCATATAATATCAGGAAACGCATTAGACGTTTCCTAAGATGTTGACATGTTGTTCTCTCTCTTTATGAAACTGCAGCCAGTGTAAAGAATCGGCTGGTGATTCCTGTGTCTCACGTACATAAAAATTAAAGGACCAGTAAAAGCTTAATTTTTACGGAATAATTTATTCTTGCACCAGAAACTAGTTTTTAAAGACGGCACGTACAGTAAGAGATCGCTTTGCCATCGCCTTTTATTCAGGGTTTTAGAGTGATTGTTCTCATGTTCCTGTCTTGTCCTGAACATTTTGTTACTAACCAGCTGTTGCGGTCTCTGTGACTTCGAAGGGACCAGCAGTGGAGTATTGTTCAGTACATTGGGGGCCTTCTCAGGGTAAATCTTAAATTAATAATATAATAAAATTAATACATTTCCTTTGCAGCATCACAGGAACTCCTACCGTTAACGGCCCAGTCGGTAAACTTTGGTTAGGATGCCTATGAAACAAATGACCCTGTATAAGAACATTTAATGTGGAATATTTACTAAATGCAGTGCTGTAAATGAAAGAAATAAAGGTAGCGATTCCTTAAACAAGTGGTCTCAACCTTTTTTTTGAGCGCAGTCACCCCTAGAAAGATTTTAACAATTTCGGGGCATCTCTGCTCATCAGACCACTCTCGCCGTCCTCACACACGCCGACCCACCACACTCGCCCTCCTCACACACGCCGACCCACCACACTCACCCTCCTCACACACGCCGACCCACCACACTCACCCCCTTCTTGCACACTCGCATTTCATACTCAACATTATTCTCCACACTCAACATTCACCCTCCCCCCACCCCTCCCTTATCCTAGAGCACACTCCTCCTTTCTCTCAACCCGCCTCCCTTCTCGCATCGCACACGCATCACCTTTCTCGATCACTCACATTCATGGCAGGGAGGCTGCGATCCGCTTTTCCTCTTCCTCTTTTGTGCCGGCTAGCGGCCGATTACAGCCTCTCTGTCTCCAGACAGCGTGGAGCGCGCCGGCAGTGTCTCCCCACGGGGCTGCGCCACCCTTAGCAGAGGGTAGTGGCACGCATGGGTGCCACGGCACCCTGGTTGAGAAACACGGCCTTAAACCATATAGGTTAATGGTGCAGCTTCACTTGGAAATACTGTATATATTTTGTAGTTGCAGTAATGAAAAGCTCTCCACTTTCACTGGTTTTATTGTTAGTGCTCAAGGTTGTTTTGTAGCATTTGAAATTTATACCATGACACCTTAAGCCGAACAATGCAGTGACGAATACTATTTAGTTAAAGGAGCCCCCCACGCTAACTTACCTTACATTTCTACAGGATTGCAACCAGGGCGACCTTTGGAGTTGAAAACAGTGCGGTTCAACTCTGGAGACGCCCCCTGATTCCCAAGATACTGGTCAAGTTACCAGTATTACTTCCTGGTTATTAAGATCCTGCTTCCCAGGGCTCACTAAATGGCCGTCTTTCAGTTTCAAATCAATCCTTCAGTCAGTGTAACTCAGCCACTACAATGTATTCTTATATTACTAAGGTAACATTTATTGTTACAGTTTGCAGCTCAAACTGCTGAGAATATTGGCAACAAATGAGCACAAACAGGAAAGTGTTGCAAAGATCTTGCACTGCTGTGTAGGTGGGCTAAAGCCTGCTATAGAAATCAAAGGATGCTCAGTATATTAATACAGCTCAACCCCCTTATAACGCTGTGCTTGGGGTCCAAAGAATCACATTGCGCTATAAGTGGATCGCGTTAGAAATAATGTACAATTGTATGCATTGTACAATAAAGTATTTAAGATACCAATAATCGTCTTGTAATGTATTCATAAGTACAAAGATTGGGAGCCACGTTTGCATCATGCTATAAGCGGATTCGCGTTGTAACGGATCGTGTTATAACGGGGTTAAGCTGTACTCATTAAAAATGGCATTGAGTTGAATTTTAAAATAAAGTAGTAAGTATTATCTAAAACTACAGAACTGATTTATTAAAAAAAACGTAGAATATTGCTTGGATTGCTCCTTTATAAAAGAACTCTAGAGAAAGAGAGATAAATAAGAATCTGGAAATGCATCAAGCTTACACTGATAACAACAGTATTTGGTCAGTTGCCTGTAGTCCATATAACGTGAGCTCTTGGGTATAATGGCACAGGAGATAACAATAAGTAAAATACTTACTGTCATTGAAGCTCAATAAACAAATGAGACAGACATAGAGCGTGACATTTAATAAACCCATGGACACAGCGAACATCTTTAAAACATCCTCCGATGTTGACATTTTAATTGCAGCTTCTTTGATCAAGATGTCTCATGTTCGCTTTAATGCTTGTTACCAGGCTGTACTCTTGCGGTTTCCTTTGCCTTCCAACTGTGACTCCCAACATAAAATTCAATGTTTTCTTCCCATGTAAGAGGGAGGAATAAGCCAGATTTGTAATGATCTGTTTGTATTGGAACGAATGGAGCATACACAGCAACGTCAAGCCTCTTGCCTGCAACCTCTTGGAATCTGTATGGGAAGAAGACCTGTAAGTGTTCCATGCCTTCTCCCCCCCCCCCCATCCCCCTGAAACTTTCAACTCAGTCTTTGAAAAGTTACCTTATCTCCTCCATGAAATCAACAGACATTAGATTAAGAGAATGCACAGGACATGAGTTACTGTATTAAATATGCTTGTGCTCTGCAAAACACTGGATCTGCTGACAAAAATATAGAGATACAAGGTGGGATTGGGAACAAGTACAGTCCTTTCACTGAAAGGCCTGCCATTTCTTAGGGGTTTTATCAAGTGAGATGGCTTGCTGAAAAATTACCACTTCAGTCCCTTCTAGCCGTGAGATGGTTAAATTTCTTTGCATCAATGGTTGTGATTTTTGATGTATTTTCAGTGACATTAAGGAGGTCAAGTTTGATCAGGCCAGCTGTTTTTAGTTTTGTTTGATTTTAGACCTGCCCCCCTCTTTCCCATAACCTTTCCTACAGTCATTCTTACAACCCTTTGGATAACTTCCTTACTGACGTTTCTGCCAAGTACTGTACAAACGTAAATGGCCAAGAATACAAACAGGAACAAAAGGATAGCCCCAGGGAGTTGGATTAAGGAGTTGGCTTTGGAAGATCACCACTACTTTTCCAATTGTGTTTTCCAAGACATAAGAGTAAGACTTACCACGTAAATGGGAAAAATCTGCACATTTTGTTCTGTCGACAAGCAGTGCTGGCTTGGGTTACGCTAAGCAGACCTGTGACGTTGCATTCGTTTTTGGACTTAGTCTTGCTCACTGGAAGGCAATCTCACCCAGTCTTGACACCCGTGTTCTCCTACACTTTAATGGAGTCGTCTTTCACAACTGGAACCCACACGTCTCGCTCACTCTGGTACGAGGCCTCTGCGTTCCAGAGGCCAGTGGTCCAGGAGGTCATTTACTCTCCATATGCTTCAAAAAGCCACCCAAAATGATCTTCAAAGCAGGCACTTTTCATAATTCTGTTATTCTGAAAGTAAACGAACCTCCCAATGAAGAGAGAAAATCAGCGGGCACTGCTGGGCAAAAAGGCACGGCTGGACAGTGCTGTTTTAGTCAAATAAATTTATTAAATCATGGACAAAGAGGAGAATAAAAAGGGATGCCCCCCAGTAGAACTCTAACGCGTTTCAACACTTGCGGGTCTTTGTCAGAGAGTACAGCCACTCGATACACAACCTGTTATATAGCAAAACCGGAAGTGACGTCGACCCAACGATGAGCAAATAAGAGGTAGATACTAGAATTCTTTGGTCAAATTGTGGTTTAAACCGCTTGCTGAATTGCACAGAAAGTTGCTGCTGAAGAGGAGTCGGACTTAATAATAAAATCAACGTGAGCACAAAATATTTTGTAGAAATAAAACTTCATTTGGAGAGCACCATTATTTAAAAAAAAAAAAAAAAACTACTTTTGTATGAACACAGAATACTAAAGTAATTAGAATGGTGCTGAGGCAGCTAAGTGCAGAAACTCACTTTTAAATTAAGGTTGTGTGTAAATGTGTATAAGTGTAGATTTTTTATAAATACTGGCAAAATAAATATATGAAGTCCTTAAATGTATTTACATTGTAATAAGCTTGCACCCTAGGCAAACCTTCAGCCATGCGACACCCCCCTCCATCCCCCCAAATGTTCTGATTTACTTTTAATTATAGTCCCATTCTCTCTCACCTCCCTCCTCATCCTCTCTCCTCCTACCCCCCTCTCACTCCTCAATCACACCCCTCCTCATCCTCTTAATCACCTTCCTATCCCCCTTCCTCTCACCCCCTCCTTCTCTTCCTCGCCTCCCTCCTTTTCCTCTTCCCCAATCGCCCACCTCCTTCTACGCTTCTTCTCTCACCCCCCTCCACCTCTCACCTACCTGGCTCCGGTTGAGCAGGGCAGTAGAGGAGGTGGACAGATGGCGGGCGGCAGAGGGAGAAGAGAATGGCAGGAGCAGAGCAGCAGAGGAGGAAGACGGTGGCCAGCTGCAGAAGAGAACTGAGGACCATTGGAGCCGAGCAGGGTGGCACAGGAGGACGGCCGGAGAGAAGCTGCGCTGTAGCAGCGGCAGACACCAGAAGTCAGTCAAGACTTCCGGGTCAGACAGCTGGGGTGCGCTCCTACCCGGCCATTCTTCTATGCCGCCCTGCTTCACTCACATGGTCCTCAGCCCTCTTCTCCCACTTCCACCACCCGTCTTTCTCCTCTGCTGCCCGGCTCCTGACGTCCTCCTCCCGCTGCCCGCCCTCCTCCATCCTCTTCTCCATCTGCCGCCCCCCGCCGTCCTCCTTTGCTGTTGCCGCCCCCAAAATGTGTCCCCCTAGGCGACCGTCTAAGTCGCCTAGTGGTAGCACGGGCCCTGCTTGTGGCCCTTTTACTCCTAAAATATTTTTTGATCTGGCCCTTTGGAGAACTAATTGAAGAGCTCAGACCTATTATTTTAGTCTGAGCAGATGTTTTAGAAGTGGTCAGAAGCTTACAAGATTGCATTCAGATCTCTCCAAAGTGCTACTGCATAATAATAAGAAAAAAGATCCTTGTAGACTGCAAACAATTGTTAAGTTACTACATTATATTTAACATATGCATTTTTATTTGAAGCTGTAACCGGATCCCTGTATATAAAAACAGTAATGACATGCAAAGGGTAAGCGCTTTGATCTGGGGATTCAATAACTGTTGACATACCCTTTTTTCACTATATTTACAATGCATGGTAGAGCTTTGTTTTCTCCCTGGTTTTTAATGATACCACTCTTGTTAGGACAATGTAATTTATAGCAGCAGAGAGAGAAAAGCGGCTATCAAAAACTGTATACTACATAGTAAAGCTATCAAATGAGAAACGGGGCACCACGGATTTCTGCAAAAATAATTATGTATTGTTACTTGGCTTAATAAATAATTCTGATAGCTGAAACTTGGAGCGCAGACAGGGATTCCCTGAACCAGCAGCACCAGTGAATATAAATACTTTATCTTATTGATGTGCAGCAATATCTCTTGTTTATGTTCCTAAATAATAAATCAATAAAACTTCTGAAACAAACTTCAGATTGGGTTAGAGTAAAGGGGAGAGACTTGGGGTTCAGTACTGGGTCCACAGCTTGTTAAAGCAGCAGTCCCATGATGGGCGCCATTTTCTTGCATTGTATTGGTTACTTTAGCCCTTTGCATGACGGAGGTGCCACGGCTTCTCCGGCACTCGCGATCACACGATCGTTTTGTCACTGCCGGAACGGTAGAGCAGGATTCCTCCGTCCCGTTCCTCTTCCTGTAAAATCACGTTCCCTCCCATTTCCCGTACAGGAACTAACAATGCGTATGACGTAGCTGCTGCATCATGGGGCCCCTGGCGTTGCAGACCCCATGCTCTAATAGATACGTGTTTGGGCACCCAAAGGGTTAAGAGGTCTATTTCTTGTCATTTTTCCATTAGTCCATTCAAAAGATGAGCGTTAAGCTCTCCCCAGAGCCTGGTGCAGTCTAAAGGTTGCAAAAGGGAGCCAAGCCCACCAATTCACAATGTAGCAAAAATGGTCAGAGTTGCATGCAACGTTTTGGTGCACAGGCAATCTATAGGTTACCATGGTAACAACATGATTTTTAACACTTTCATTTTTAAAGAGCAGGACATGCTCAAGGAGCAAGATGCCAACATTATAGGTGTTAATCTCATATATATAAGATTATGGAGGGGATTGCTGGTTTAATTTCTTTACTAAAGACCTTAAGGTGAGCATAGATTATAGTTTGTTTTGATAGTGACACAACATTGCTAACGTATTGGATGCCAAGGTTACCAGGATATTATCATGCATAAGAATCGCTATTATGGAAGCCAAAAGAGTGCAATGTTCTGTATAAATCCTTAGAGCACACCTTGACTATGGACTACCGTTTTGGGTACCTCACAATAAAACAAATAAACATGGAACTGGAAAAATAAGCACCAAACAAATAAATAAAAGTCGATGGAACGTCTAACTTATGAGCAAAGACGGTTTACATTGGCAGTGAGACGTCTAAGAGGAGATCTGATTATTGTTTACAAATATATCCAAAGTGAATACTAGGAACTTTCCGGGGAACGTTTCATGTACGAATGACGCAGGTCCCCACCCCTTGTTTAGAGAGAGAGATTTTTTTACCAGGAAAGAAAATATATCTTGCAGCACAGGCAGCTAAAATGTGGATTTTCAGATTTAATTGATATCTTTAAGAAAGGGTTAGACCATTTTCTTTAGAAAGGGAAGGTACTACTGTATATATAGGGATACGTTGAATAAGTTAAAACTCGGGAAGAACTTTCATCCAGAGTGAATCTGATTGCAGTTACCGGAGTGGGGGGCAGGGGGGGATATTGTTTCACCCCATATGAGACCTTATTGGCAAATGTTTATATGGATTTTTTTTGTCGTTGCCTTCATCTGAATGAATATAAATCTAGCATTCGTTTCTCACCCAAACAGAATTTAACAATGGCCTTATACAGTACATTTTACACATGTATTTATATTGTATAGCACGGACAGTGTAAGCAGCAATGTACATATCATTTTTGCAGGCCACAGCCCCGCAGAGCTTACAATCTATTTTTGGTGCCCAGAGGCACAGGGAGATCGTGACTTGCCCAATGTCACAAGGAGCTGACACCGGGATTTGAACCAGGTTCCCCTGCTTTAAACACGGTGTCATTGTTTACAGTCTGTGACTCACTGAGCCGCTCCTTGCCAGCATACATTCAGTGCTATGCAAATATATTCATTGTATTCACACATTGCTCTGCGTATGGTATAGTACATCGTATTATTATCATCATTCCTTCTTTATAAAGCGCCAACATATTCTGCAGCGCGGTACAATGGGGGAACAGGATTATATAAATAACAAACAAGAACACACACGCACAAACAGATACAGCAGGTAATGAGGGTCCTGAGAGCTTACACTCTACATGGCATAAGAAGCACAGCAGAAACAGAAGGCAAAGTGGCTGCCCATTGTGGGACTGAGTGTATCTGGATAGAGTTTGGTCCAGCCGGACAACTGGTGCCATTAAGGGGTGGGGGTGTAGAGGTTAGGGTTGTACATTTCGTTTGGCTACAATACAAAGCTGTGTGTAAAATATAGGTCTCTCCAACATTAAAAGGGCTACGGTTCTGAGAGGCAGAACAAAGAGATCAATATCATGTCAGCAGTTTCCACATATTGTGGTGCTTGTAAACACATCAGTCTTTGTTCCCTTTATCCAGGGCATCAAGGGCACCAATATTACCATGCAGGTGGTGTGTGACATCATGGCTAATGAATCACTTGGGGCTCCATATGAGAGATATGTCAGTGTTATCAACACAATCTTGGAAGCTATGGAAGAGAAGTGTGTTGATGCAAGTTATAAGAAATATGTTCAAGAGATGACCAACACCAGCTGGGAAGGACCTGCATCAAGTGGAGGTAAAATAATGTATTTTAGGGTAGACTAGTGACACCGATTCCAGGAGCTGTGGTCCACTACCACTGCTGAACAAGACAGGACAGGACTTTTGTTGCATGCTTGTAAATTGTCTTTTCTCTTGTGGGCTAACATTGTGATACAGGCAGAACAACCCTATATTCCATATACCAGTAGTCTCTACCACCCTCCACAAGATACCTACGACTCCTGTTGTAAAGTATGCATTACAGTATGTATGTATATCTTTATTTATATAGCGCCAGTGTTAAGTAGGAAGAATGTACAGAGACAGGAGGGTTTCCTGTTAAGTGCGTCTGCAAGGGGCCGAGGTTAGTGCATAGAAGTTGTATAGTATCAGCCACGGACATACCCATATTCTTTGTTAATCAAGTGTGTTTTAAGATGGGCTTTAAAGGTGGATAGAGAGGGTGCCAGTCGGATATTGAGGGGAAGGGCATTTCGGAGGTGTGGGGCAATCAGTGAGGGAGAAAGTATGTCATGTGATTAATCAAATTATACCTGTATTCATATGCTTGGACTTTGCTGTTGTATTAATCGTGATCATTTTGTATTTTAAAGCAACATTCCCCCCAATTTTGGAATGTATTTTTTTTTTTACAGAATTGGAACTAGGGGGAGTTGAACTGCGCTTGATCCCGGTGAACCCCTCACAGATAAAAGGATAAATATGTGTTAAAATTAAAGCAAATTCAAATATGGCTGCCAGGATGCCCTGCTGACATGGAGGCTTCCTATTGGCCGATGGGAGTAAACCTTGCATGGCAGCCATGTTGATTTCCTAAAAGGGACCAGAAACACAGGTGTATATAGTGGCGAGAAAGTTTGTGAACCACTTCAGATTTTCACATATTTCAAAACTAAAATGTTATTAGATCTTAAGTCCTAATAATAGATAAAGATAACCTGATAAAACAAATGATATTAAAACATGATACCTTATGTATTTAGCCACAAATGATTAAACATTGAATATCCATGCATGAAAAAGTATGTGAAACTTTAGATTCAGTATCTGGTGGTGCCCCTTTGAGCAGCAATAACGTCAACTAAGCATTTCCTGTAACTACTGGTCAGTCTCACATCGGGTTTGAGGAATTTTGGCCCATTTCTCCTTACAGAACTGCTTCAACTCAGTGACCTTTAAGGGCTTGCTTGCATCAACTGCTCACTTGCCACAACATTTCGATGGGGTTTAGGTACGGACTTTGACTAGGCCATTCTAAAATGTGGACTGACTTCTTCTGCAGCCATTTTTTTGTAGATCTGCTTGTATGTTGAGGATTAATGTTTTGCTGCATGGCACACTTTCGCTTCAGCTCACCGATGGAGAGTCTGACAGTCTCCTCTAGAATCTTCTGATACAATGCAGAATTCATGCTTGTGTCAATGATCGCAGGCTGTCTCAGGTGCTGAGGCAGCAAAGCAGCCCGAAACCATCACACTCCCACCACGATGCTAGACTAGATGAGGCTCTTCTGTTTGAACGCAGTTTTTGTTTTCGCCAAATACGTTTCTCATTGAGGCCAAAAAGTTATACCTTTGACTCGTCTATCCAGAGAACATTGTTCCAAAAGTCTTGTAGATCATCTATGTGCTCTTTGGCAAACTTTCGACAGCAGCAATATTCTTTTTAGAGAGCAGTGGTTTCCTCCTAGCTACCCTTCCATGAACACCATTTTTTGTTCAGTGTTTTTCTGATGGTTGAGTCATGAACACTCACATTAGCCAAGGCGAGAGTCACCTGCAGATCCTTGGATGTTACTCTAGGGTTCTTTGTGACTTGAATGTGATGAGCATTAATAACTTCTTTTCTGAGGTTCTCAGAGATTTCTTTTGATCGTGGCATAAAATGTTTCCAGGCACCAGTATGGTGAAGACCAAACTACAAAGCTTCTGATCTTTATATACTGTAGGGTGGGGCCTCCCAAACTCACCCCTGAAGATCTACAGTGCCTAGTTATTTAAACACCTGATTCTCATCCCCTTTAATTTAGCTGACATAACCAGGGTTTCACTTACTTTTGCACATACCCTGACTCTTAATTACTCAATGTTTGTCTAATTAATACGTCATTTTGTTTCAGACGACATGGAATTGGTTAATATAAACCCTGTTGGATATTTAAGAAAAGACTGGTTTTGATTCAAGAAGGTTATTATGGAAAAACTATGGAATTTCCGTAATTATCATTGGGGTTCACAAACTTTTTCTCGCCACTGTATATTAAAAGGTAAATACTGTATCTCAGGATTTGACGGGCCATCAGAGATAAAAAATAAATAGCATTGTTCAGTTCTAGGAGACCCACAGTGCTGATTCACCCCAATTAAAATAAAAATCAGTTTGAGTAGGGGGCATAGCTGCCTTATGTTCTCATTTAAAGATTGTCGTTTCCATAGTGTTTTAAGGAGAACTATAAGGAGACTATAGTTCTTTGCTTCAATTCAGTACGTGCCCCATTTACTCAGTGTGTTATTTGTGCAAAAAAAAATCAAAGCGAAGATATGTGCTAAAGTGCAACAAATGAATTGACATTTCTGCTACAGCTAAGATACAACTTTGTGTTGCCTCACTATGGATGAATGTCCATCTGGTTGCCATTAACAATGTTTTTTCAGCTAAGTAGAACGGAAGCGATATGTGCCAGAAATGTAAATATTTAAGTTCTCAGGCATTTGAATCCTCACTGCTGACGATCTGAGCCCAAGCTGAAAGCTTAAGGTCCCTATTCAATATGGTCCTGTACGTGGAAGTTGATACGCTGTTAACTGTGCGTTGGAGATGGGCAAACTGGCCAAAAATCGGTTTGCAAAATCGTGAACATTTTTTGATCAAACTTTTTGGACACAACATTTCTAGGAAAATTGTCAAATTTGGCTGGTGAATCTTTTAACAAAGTCCTGGCCAAATGTAACATTTTTTTGAGAAGACGTGAATTACGCTTTTTAAAATGTATTTATTTAAATTTAACGAAAGTACAAAAATGCAAACAATCCACAATTTCTAACTGAGAATTAACACTGTAGAGAAGACCTTGATCTGCTGTGCATTACCTCCCTTCCCACCCTATTGAATGGGAGGGTAAGAGAAAGGCAGGACTGACATTTTGAAGACAAATCATTAGTTGTAATTGACATTGCTATGGAAGTCTTGGAGAGGGGGAACTCTGACAATCTATAATAAAAAAAAAATAGCCCTCTCTAAGAAAAGTGATAACCTTACCTGGAGTCCAATTACTAAACAAGAAATTGCAATGTAGTTGTCACGTACAACACCCTGCTAGCACGCGACCTGTATACGGGACAAGGGTGAATACTGACGCTCGCAAGCGCACCCACTCTTAACCACCGCAAAGGTCCATCAAATGGACAATACAGTATCTCCTCTATATCTGTCTCTACCTGCAAAAAAAGGTGTTAACATAGAATAACCCCACTCTGTACTTTTCACACCCAACTGCAATCAAGGCCTTTTGAAGCCCCCAGATTTCTGAAACGACACCACACGTTTGTATTTCAAACTCAAACTGTAGCTCACTAACTCCTTAAGCACCAGAGGGATTAAAAATATCTATCACCTCATGACATTATCGTGACAGTAGTCAATAATTTAAATCGTAATCTTGTGATTGCTGAGGACAACCTTGTATTTTTTTAGCTTCCACTCATGGTTCCCTGTGTAGCTTGGGATATCTACCAATAGTTCAATACAGTACAATGTGTCTCCTATGCATAATATAGAATAAGGTAAAAAAGTTCAAGCACTTGGTAGGGTCCAGCATCATAATGCAGAACAAAGTATTCAGTATCTGTAACACAGAGAGCGAAATTTGGCAGGACCATTCAGGAGACAGACATTTACACACGGACTTCTGTCCTCTTTTAGTAACCTCTCTCTTTGTCTGACAGGCAGACAGTGGGTGTACCAGACGTGCACTGAATTTGGATTTTTTCAGTCTACAGATTCAGCTTCCCAGCCGTTCTCTGGCTTTCCTTTAAGGTACAGTATAGAACACAGTGGTTGTTTTTAATCAAGGCCTCCAAAAGTAAGTCTTAGTAGACGTAAACATTTTATTTTTTATTTTTGTTTTATCAGTGCCTGCTTCACAACTTTCTCCCCCCGTAATGTATCCAGAGTTCTGCAGCTAGAATAATTTAACTTTCTCCCAAAACAGTCTCTGCTCATCTCCTCCTTAAATTCCTCTCCTGCCTTCCCATTACATATCGGATTACCTTCAAAGTTCTCCTCCTTACCTTTTACTCATCTGCTCCTCCCTACATATCAGCTTTGATCTCTCGTTATGCCCCTGCTCATCTTCTGCGCTCTGCCCATAACGGTCTCCTCTTTACACCTTTCACCGCTACTGCTTTCTCTCGCCTTAAGCTCTCTTCCCTCACGGCCCCTTACCTGTGGAACTGCCTCACTCTCCATATATGCCATGCACCCTCTCTCCGCCCCACCGTCAAGATAAACTTTAAAACTCGTCTCTTAGATGAAGCATACAAGTAGCTTAAGTCAGAGGTGTGCAAAGTTTCTGAGCTGTGCCCCCCTGCCTGGCAGCCGCAGCGCTCGCACCCTCCTGCCCCCCCCCCCCTCCACCCCCGCCCTCCAAGGATCCGGCATCAAATGACACCGCGGGTCATGTGACATGATGTGACGTGACCCGCATCATCATTTGACACGCCTTGCCATGGTAACACATCGCTAAGAGGCGGCAGAGCGCAGGTAAGGGAGTTACAGAGGCCTCACGCCTCTCCCAGCATTTAATTTAAATGCCTTGGGGAAGAGCGCGGGGCCTCTGTAACCGCCGCCCCTCCACCCATGAAAATTCTTGCGCACCCCTGGCCTAAATCGTGAGGGCTGTACCACACCCAGTCACTCCTACCAACTATTGTGGCGAACAACGTACCATCAACTGCACTTATTCCCTCACCTGAAGTCTCCATAAGTCTCCCAACATTCTAGTTAGATTGTAAGCTCTCCAGGACAGGGATTTACTTTCCTATTGTGTGGCTTTGTTGCAATTATTGTATTATTATTATTATTCCCTGTACCATATTCTCTTTGTAAAGCACTGTGGGCACTATACAGCTCAACCCCCTTATAACACTGTGCTTGGGATCCAAAGAATCACACCGCGCTATAAGCGGATCGCGTTAGAAATAATGTACGATTGCATGCATTGTACAATAAAGTATTTAAGATTCCAAAAATCATGTTGTAAAGTATTCATAAATACGAAAATTGGGAGCCATGCTTGCATCGCGTTATAAGCGGATTCGCGTTGTAACGGATCGCGTTATAACAGGGTTGAGCTGTATAAATAAGATATTCATAGATACTTTGGAACTGCTGCTGTTTGAATGTCTGCACCGTTTCTCTCTTTTGATTATGATGCTTGCCTTTTTGGTATAGGGGAGCTTTGCTGATTGTGTTTGCTTGTCGCTGTATGTTACAGACACTCCTGTTTAATAGGAAGTGTGAACATTTATAAACTACAGTACTGCAGGCTTGAAGCGTTTCTTTTCCCCCCTTCTCTTCCCAGTTATCATGTCCAGCAATGTTCTGACATATATGACCCAGCGTTCAATATTTCCACTGTTACTGATTCAGTTCAGCAAACAAATGAGTATTACGGAGGATTTAACATAAAGGGCAGCCGTATCGTTTTCCCAAATGGCTTGATTGACCCGTGGCATGCGCTGGGAATAAATTCGGATCTTGGCAGTGACCTGTTCGCCATTCCAATGCCAGGTAACTTTTTGTATTTTATTGTCCTAAACACCATTGCTGTCCTGCTCAGTCATGCTAGATATTTGCTTTTTTTTAACTTTGCATGTAGAAAGGTTTGCCCCCCCTGTCCTCCTCGGAAACGGTTTCCGGGTGATAAATGCTCTAAGGAAGCCTGTTTTTTTAATACCATCTTCTCCCCTTCAAATCTGCCCGAGCTATCATGGGCAGACAGAGGTTGTTAATCTTACCTCCATAAATAAGTGTGCTCTACATTCTTTGTTAGCTTTGTTTGATAATGAAATATTGATTTGATGAATTAAACACACCAAGCGTCTGAGAAAGGCGCGATATTGGAGGTTTTTAGTGGGAACTCAGATACATTGAAATACATTGGCATGCATTGCAGTGCTAAGTTGCATAAAGTGAAAGCTTTTCTGCCAATTGTTCCATAGTGCGTTTAGCTGGAAAGCAATATGTGAGTGACCCCTTCATTTGCCCTCCTCCAATTCCAATTCAGTTTCCATCCTTGATCTGAGGAAGACCATTTTCTTATCGCTTCGGTCATCTTAAGTATTGTAAAAGGAGACACCATTTGTCATAATGGGTCTGGAATCCATTGTACTGATAGCAAAGTTACAGCTGACGGAACTCATTGCCATTTTAAATTCAGTCTGTATGGCTGCGTTTACACGGTCTAGATCGGAGGTTCCCAAACTCCAGTTCTCAAGGAACACCAACAGACCAGGTTTTAAGGCTATCCTCTCCATAGCATAGGTGGCCCAATCATTTTGACTGAACCACCTGTGCTCAAGCAGGGGTGTACTTAAAACCTGCATCTTGGTGGTCCTTGACGACTGGAGTTTGGGAACCTGTGGTCTAGATTGTAGCTTTTAAATCGGAGACCCAGATGTGATGTATGTAGATCAGTATTTGGAAGGGTATTATTGGTTCAGGACTACTAGACCACTAATCAAAACTTAAAATTCTGTTTTATAACTTGACTAGCTGATATACCCGGCGTTGCCCGGGATGTATTTTTGGGGGGGCGGGCGACAGGGTTGGGCTCCCCCCCCCATGACAGCTAGGTGGGTGACTGAGTTGATTGGGTGGGTGGGTGACCTTGACTGGGTGGGTGGGTGACTGGATGGGTGACTGGGTGGGTGGGTGACTGAGTTGATTGGGTGGGTGACTGAGTTGGTTGACAGGGTGGGTGGGTGACTGGATGGGTGAGTGGGTGAGTGACTGGGTGAGTGGGTGGATGGGTGAGTAGGTGGGTTGAGTAGGTGGGTGAGTGGGTGGGTGGGTGAGTAGGTGGGTTGAGTAGGTGGGTGGGTGAGTGACTGGGTGGGTGAGTGGGTGGGTGAGTGACTAGGTGGGTGGGTGACTAGGTTGAGTGACTGGGTGGGTGAGTTGACACTTGACTGGGTGGGTGGTGAGTGAGTGACAGGGTGGGTGGGTGAGTGAGTGACAGGGTGGGTGGGTGAGTGAGTGAGTGACAGGGTGGGTGGGTGAGTGAGTGAGTGACAGGGTGGGTGGTGGTTGGTTGACTTTGACTGGGTGACAGTGGGTTGGTGGGAGACGGTGGGTGGGTGACAGTGGGTGACTTACCTTGACCGGGTGGTGGTTCCTGGCAGCAGACGGTTCCCCTCCTGGCACTGATATCCCTGTGGCATCTGGCTGGGGCAGGAGGTGGGTTCGGGAAGTTGGTGGGGGGGGGGCAAGAGTGGCAGGCTGGGGCAGGAGGCCCGCGCCATGCTTCGCCTCAGTTCCTCGTTGGGAGTGAGGGGGGAGGAGCCTGGAGTTGGCACAGGAGGGCCGCGGCGCGCCGCGCTTCCCCTCCGTCCGGGAGACGGTGCAGCCGGCGTCGGGAGGACAGTGAGCCGCCCGAGGAGCGTGAGCAGCCGCGCACCGCCAGGCCGCTGGACGGCTCGGAACACGCAGGTGACGGGGCACCGGGGAAAAGGAGGGGGGACCGACACAGGGGGCAGTGGGGGGGGGGGGGGAGTGACACCCGGGGGCAGGGGGGGCAATATCCGGTGGGGGTGATACCCGGGGGCAGGGGGACTCGGCGGGAGACAGGAGGGAGAGGGAGAAGAAGAGAGTGGCCAGGTGAGGCTGAGATGCTCCGGTGAGGAGGTGTTGTGCCTTGCACGGGAGAGGCGGAGAGAGCCGGAGGAGCGCTCTCGGGGATGGGGAGCTGGGGGAGCGGCCTATGTGAGGGGAGAGCCGCAGAGAGCGTGCTCTGTGTGGGAGAGGGGGGGGGGAGCGCCGGGGAAGGGTGAGAGTCGGGAGGATGTGAGAGCCGGGGAAGGAGCGGCCTGTGGGAGGAGATAGCAGGAGAGAGCGTGTTCTGGGGGGCCAATGAGAGTCGTGGGGGGGGGGGGGGGGCAGACACACCGGCCAATGAGAGCCGTGGTTGGGCGGGCGGACCGACGGACCAAGCAAATGGTCTCCAGACACTCTCAAACAAGATTTTTGATTATATAGATGTAGATGGAACCGTCTTCTGCTTAAATGATATCTAGCAAATACTTAAAGAAAAGATGAACCCAGTATATAAGCAGTGAGTCACAAGTGTGAATAGTTAATGTATTAAAATACTTTATTGTCATCAACGAATAAAATAAAGGGGTATAAAATAAGTATACAGCACTACGGGTGACTGTAGTCAGAGTAACAACGCTATATTAGCTCTGTTGAACCACAAATATGGTATATTCATGACAGGATGTCTGAATGTAATGCTGAAATGTAACAGCCTATTGTGATATATAGTAAGGGACAATGCTCGTAATATGACTGTAGTAATGTGAGACCGATAACTACTGCTCAGAGTACTACCCTAAAGCCCAATGCAGTTGATCACTGAACTGGAGATTGGACACACAAATCTACATTGGGAGATGCAGTGAGGTTGAATAACAGAATGTGCCTGTTTGACCACTATAGTATAGAGGCGGGTAGGTACAGCTGCCAGCAAGGGTATGGTAGCAGATGATAATAGGGTATCGTAGGGTAGATAGTTGTTCTCCAAGGAAGGAGTAATAACCAATATTCCATCTGTAGAAATGTATCATGTCATCACTAAGGCTGCGTCCATAGGACTGTAGCCGTGCTGAGGCGCACTGAGGGAAAGCGGGTGCTTTCCCTGACCTTGGTCCGGGGGCGTGCCAGAGACGTCACGGAGCTGGTTCGCCCTCATTGGGCGAACCGCTCACGTGACCGGCCCTGCGCTCCCTTGAGCGCTTGAATTTAACATTTTGGTAAGACTTACGCTTCCGCACGCTTGTTGAAGCGTAAGCGATCCCCTGCTAAAGCCGCTCTCATTGCGTCTACGGGGGCTCAGTGCCGAGCGTGAGCGCACCTAGCGCTGACCCTGGACGCAGCCTAATGCAGGGTGTAATTGTAAGGAACCAGTTCTGCATAGATCGCACTTAAGGATCAAGCCAGTACCTAGAAGTGAGGCTGGGATGTCGTCCCAGGTAAGTATCTGCTGCAAGGTATTGCAGCAAAGTTAACCCGTAGTCCGTTCGGCTGCTGGTGTCAGACAACAAGTAAGTGTCCGGTCACCTGATTAGCCACAGCTAACGGTACTAGCAGATTAGCTGCATTGTGTACAGTATCGAGTCTGCTCATACAATGGTAAGCGCTCGTGTGTTTCAGTTAGTGCCTCCCCGTAACTGTTGAACTTGCGGAAGGACCGTGGTAAGTATAATAATTAGATGGTAATTGGAAACATCCTTTTGACATCTGCGTGCTCGGAGCGTATAACAGCAGGTAAACACAATGCATTAAATATTTAAGTAATAATCCCAGAAGAACAGGGCATTACTGGCCAATAATGCCCTGGCTGGAAGAGTTGAAGGCCCGAGGCGAAGCCGAGGGACTTTAACCCAGCCAGGGCATTATTGGCAGTAATGGCCTGTTCTGAGGGGATTATTACTATTATAGGCTAAATGTAGGCTTATTTCATAAATAATAGACACTTTTGTATAGTTAAATAGATTTTTTAAATTAAAATAAAATGGTAAATACATGAAACCACCTCTATATACACTTACACTGCAGATATCTATATCCTCACACTGCCGCCCCATCTGTGTACACACACACACACACACACACACACACAGCACCTCTACACACACAAGCACACCACACCACACACACACACACACACACGAGCTCTAGACACACAACACAGCACCTCCTCTACACTCACAACAGAGCACCTCTACACACACAACACAGCACCTCTACACACACAACACAGCACCTCTACACACACACACACACACACACACAACACAGCAGCTCTACACACACACACACACACACAACACAGCAGCTCTACACACACAAACTCTGCTGCTATACCCATAAAAACTGCTGCTGACACACACATGCACACACCCTGGAGCTTTATACACACACACACACACGCACAATAGCTCTATACACACACTCACATCAGCTCTACATACACACAAACTGCTGCTACACATACAACAGCACAACACACACACACACACTGCAGCCAGAATCAAAAATGCAGCCACTTACTAAACTTTGCCCCCCCCCCCCTCCCACCTCTTCACACAACACAGCACAACACAGCACCGCTACACACACACAACATACACACACACAACACTGCACCTCTATACACAGCACCTCTACACACACACAAACTGCTGCTACACACACATGCTACACCCATAAACACTGCTGCTGACACTGACACACACACACTGGAGCTCTATACACACACACAGCACCTCTACACAGATAAACAACAGCACAGCACACACACACTGCTACTGACAGACTCACACACAAACTGCAGCCACAAAGAAACTGCAGACAGCCACTTTCTTCTTTGCAGACTCCCCTCCCCCCCCCCCCCTCCCCCAATTCAACTGAATCTACTCAGAAAATCTGTCAGCTCGGGAGGGGGAGGAGTCAACCCGTGGCTTATACGTCCTGACCAATCCCCTGCCCTGTCTCAGAGCTGTTACTTCATTCAGACGAATCCCCTGCCCTGTCTCAGCTGTTCTGAAAGCTGATTGGCTGGAAATAAACACATTGAAAACTACACATTGCAAGCTGCTTAAATTCCGGGCATTACTGATTGGTTAAAATTTCGGGCATTATCCAATCAGAGAGCAGGGTTTTCAATAATGCCCGGAATTTTACTGCTTTAGCCTATAATATAAGGTAAACCTCGAACTCTTAAGTACTCCCTATTGGGGCATTTATGCCCTACATTGGCACTGATTATAGTATATCAGTGTTGATGTGCTCGAGGATATGCTTGAATAGTTCGTAACAGTATATGAGAGTTTAAATCCCTTGTTAGAAAGTGTCTAACGTGGCTGAATCACCATATGTAAGACAGTGTTAGTTAAAGTGGTAGTGCAGGACTTAGCAACAAAGAAACAATTTTCAGTAAGTGTGGCGATCTAATGTCCGCGTCCCGCGTGTGCAGCAGAGTGTGACTACAGTCACCCTTAGTGCTGTGTACTTATTTTATCCCCTTTATTTTATTCGTTGATGACAATAAAGTATTTTAATACATTAACTATTCACATTTGTGACTGAGTGGTTATATACTGGGTTCATCTTTTCTTTAAGTATTTGCTGCATACACTGTACCCAGTGAGCACCTCACTTCCACCTCTCAGCTGTTGCGGGGGGGCCCCCCTTCTGTGTGCAGCCATAAATGATATCTACAAATCTTTAATGGGACCATTGAAAAATTATGACTGCTGATCTCTGCAAACCCTTCACACTGTGCCCCCGAAGAACCTCGAAATAGCAATAAATAAGCCGCTGCTGTGGGTAAGGCCGTTCTGGTGGTATATTACTATGGGTGAGAAAGCAGCAGGGCGAATAGCACACTTTAAAGCAAGAAGACTTGGAAACATGGAGGTATAAAGTAACTGTACTGTATTTTATTAAACCCTATATGACTACAACTGGGCACAGTACTTGAGATGAAGTCTACTAATGATCTATAAAATGGTATTACCACCGCCCCCTTTCTGTTGCCCATTCCCTTTACAACCCAGCATCCAGTATTGGAAGACGTTTTAGTTTGGAAATGTTGAGGGCCTAATTACATGCATCGTTGGATGCTATGTGAGGAATGCTCATATCCCTGACTTCTCCAGCGTGATTTTATGTTTCATTAGCCAGAGTAAAGCAACACGATCGTCAGATCATTGTTGTTATGATACCATGCAGCGCATTTTTTAACCCTCTGGGTGCTGTCCGGGTTGCAGTTCAGTGGTAATGTGACATGCTGAGCTGTTGCGGGGCTTAGATGTAAGACGCGGTGATAGGTCCAGCGACACGTCACTTATTACAGGGAGTCTGCCTCCCACATTCTGCAAACTCTTCCTTTACCTCTCACACATTCTCAGTGAGATCTCTGCCGTCATTCATGTGTTTCCCTCCATAGATTCTCCAGCAATTATCCTCCTAGATATTGTTTTAATATTGACTTTGTCTGTATGTATTGTGTCTAGTTACCAGAGCTCAACCAACTTCCCAATGCAGAACCGTCTCATCCTGATGAGGGCAAAAAGATGAGCAGCATGAGAATTTCACTTTTTGGAATCCCAAATCTGGATATCCAAACTGCTTAAAGCAGCAGCTCCCCCTTCCCTCCCTTCTCCTCCCTCTTCCCTCTCCGCCCCCTTCCCTCTCCGCCCCCTCCCCCTTCCCTCTCCCCCCCCTTCCCTCTCCAACACAATTCATTTTATTAAATCCAGTTCCGTGAAGCCCCTAATTTCAGAGATACTTACCGGTAATCTTACCGAAATTGCAGTCCTCTCAAGGGGATACAAAATGGTGGTTTAAATCGCTCACGCGTCATGCGTGCTATTAGTAAACAGCAAAGTCACCTGGGGGATTGAGATACCAAGAAGTACTGGCTCTACCTTCCCTGTTCTGTATCTTGGAACCCAGGCGGTCCCAGAGCTGAAATTAACGCTGGTGAAAAAACAAGACGTTGGACAGAGAAGGGACTGCTGCATCATGCATTGTAGGAGTGCATAGAAGTAGGAAGAATGGAAAAAGGTTACATCATCATCGTTTGTATATTAACTCTGCATTTCAAATTCAGATTGTGGCATTGTCTGGGAAGGAAAAGCTGTTTTTCTCATGATGTAAGACGTGTGTGGCAATATCTGGGCACAGGCTTTGGTGAGCATGCAATCATTCCTCCGTAGTGCATCATATGGATTGTGCCACAGTTAAGACATCATCGGTCAAAGAGTGAAAATGACCAAGGGATTTGCTTAAAGATCTGTTCAGATTCGCAGAGGCAAGAAGTTTCTTGCTTTAAATTTGCTTTAAAATGCAACTTTGTTGCTTTCTTTGGACTAAGAGTAGCTCCTCTCCTGTGCCTTTTTATCTTTTCATTTAATGCAAAGGATTTGCAAAAAGTATTCCACGTTGGCAAAGACTTATTATGGCTTGGTCGACTCTGGTATTATGATTTTTATAAGTGGTGAAGCATATGTATTGAAGGACAATTGCAACAGTCCAAACCCAAGAAGCCATAGATAAAGACTTTCATTCTGTGATGCCTACAGATCAGGGCATCATTGCCACCTGAATAAACATTGTACACCTGCTATTGATAGTTTAGCTAGACACGACTTCTCGGGGCACCGAAAAGATTGACTTGTCATTTACCTAAACCCTAGTGCAACGTGCTTGACTGACACATTTGATCTGTTTTTGTTTAGCGTGTCATACCTTGCCATCTTCTGAAACATATTAAAGTAACTGCCGTCTATCACAACTGTCAGAGGTTGCATCTCAAAATCGTGCAATGTTTCGTAAGACTGAAGGTGAAGGGGGAGGGAAGGTCGGATTTCTGATTTGTGTACCATTTATAAGCGTTGGTTGCACACGGGCAGCACAAAGGTCGTCTGCATCTCTGACACCTGCTCCATATATGTAGTGCTGTTTGACAGGGTGTTCTAGCACATAGCTTTAGAATAACCCATTCCTTGTTCTATTTTGGTTGTGTGTGGGTGAATTTTATGTCAGACAGCAATGAACATAAGAATACTGGAGCAAGACGTTCAGAAAAACATTTGCTGTTCCTTTCCCCGTTTTCTTGGGTTTCTTTACCTATGTAAATATAACCCCTCTTCTTCCAGCTCTCAGACTTATGAATTGCGGGGGCCTAAGTCCCTATTAAGAACTCAATGGGCCATACGTGGTCTACGGTCAGACAATGAGAAGAATACAGACACAGTATATGGGTGAAGTACAAGGATGTCCACACTTGTGCTGTCCCATGTGTCTATGATGAACGGAATAGTTCTTGCAGCCGTCCGCAGGATTACTCCCCGATCTCCTATATAGTGAGCCCTCACAATGCAACACAAAAACAAAGAGACGGAAAGCTCACTGAGATTCAGTATATGGTATATATTAAAAATGTCCCACGGCAGAACTACAAATTATGAAAAAGCAAATGCACAATAAAAATACAAAGTGAACTTACAACTGGTTAAAATCGTGTGTGATTCCCAATAACGCTGTCCGGGTATGAATCGGTGTCAGTAGTGTATTAGCTATCCAATCCTGAGTTTGTTGGCTTATTATGGTGTCAGCACACCATGGGAGCTTGTTGTGTACTGACCCTGTTGCAGGCCTGTACTTCAAAAAGGGTGCTATGGTACTACTATGCTTTATAGCCGTTGAAGGTCCACTCTGATGGCGCTTGAACTCTCGTCGGGCACTGTAGCTCTCTGCTCCTGATGCCGTGTACACTCTACAAACCTCGACCGAACCTGATAGCACTCAGGTCCATGCAGATCTGACTCGGCATGAGTACTCCCCTTTTTAAAGGCTTCTCTCCCTCTTAGTCCCGCCTCTTCCACAGTCATTCTCATTGGCTGCTCTCATGTCCATCGCCGTCACATGTCCAGAGCACCCGGGAGAGGAACCTGCCAGGGGGCAGTGTGAGTGGTATGTAGAGCTCACGACACAGGGGGCTACAGTACATAAAATTTTAACCTTGTGATGGAGAACATGTAATAAAAAAAACATAAAGTTGGATATGATTTTTATGTGGGAGTTTTTCTCTCTGCTCCGTGTCATTGTGAGAGTCTCGCTACCTTTTTTAGTTCTAATTGAAGTAGTCCTTTTATTATTAAACTTGTTAATGTATAGAACAAGCTGTGCTCCATGCAGTCTGTCATTACAATTCATTGGATATAGGCAAATAAATTGACATGCCCGATGTGAATTGTGTCTTTAGTGCTTAGAGTGTAGGCTCCAACAAGTCTCTCGCTCGACGTGGCTGCTGTAAAGAGGCAGTTTAAGTTGGCAGGTCAAAAAAAACCGCTGTAATAACGTATCAATGTAATTAACTTCCTGAGATTCAATACGTCTTAAAGTAACACTCTTACTAATTTCTATCTTGTGAAAAATGAATATGCATCTCTTCTGGATTCAAGCATATCAGCTTCTGTTTTAAAATACCTATACTTGTTTAGTTGACGACACGTGTCGGTTATTTTACCTAAAACTATTTAACTTGCCACTGTCCTTCCTTCACTTTCCCCGTAGGTGGAATTACCCCTTTTGATGCCCATAACGTATGTTCTATGTCATGAGGTCCCTGCCAGGGGCTCCATGATGTTGTAGCTATGTCATGGGCTTTTTGCTCGTATGCTAGGGAAGATCGCATCTAAACAGAAGAAGAGACTCTTGCACTTCTGTGACACATGACCGGGACGCACTGTTGGGGGAAGGGGGTTGATACTCTGCTACCACGGCCCCTCTGGCACTCAAATGTAATCTTGCCTTTTTATGCCTATCTGTATATAAGCACTGAACACATTCTCTAAACTTCACTGCTGTGGTTATGCAAAGAGAAAAAAAGTTTGCAATGAGTTTGCCAAGTGAAAATCTCCACAACCTGAAGTATGAGGGCGAGACAGAGCCTATTTAGTAGAGGAGTATCCATTGACTTTTATAACTCCAAAAATACTCATCTATACAAGATCTGGAGAAATACTTGGGAAATAGTCTTATCTGAATATATGAATCTCACAACAGCCATTCAAAAAGCTCAAGGGGAGGCAATTAGGAGAACCATCAGTTAATATATTTTTAGTGGGGTAGTTTTACAGTCAGGATAAGAAATATGGCATCAATGGAAACAATTTAAGAGTTCATATGTATCCTGCACCTAACCGGGACCCATGTGAAAGGTATTGTCTTAACCCCCCCATGAGACCCAGAATTATAGGTATTGTCAGGCGTCCTCTTGCATTGCCGGTGTAGGACAGTATATGTTCCTTCACTTCACCGAGTCTCTGTCGTGCAGCAATAAAGTTAGTCAGCTGCTTGGATGCCCGGATTTCCCATCAGCGTCCCTCCAAGCGAATGAGTCGGACAAAAAAGTAATGGAAGATCGGTGGTAAATCGCAGACCCCGGATTAGGCAGGAACTCGCTAGATGAAGAAAAATATAAAGACTTTATTGGATGTTAAAAACAAGCAACAAAAAACGATCTCTCCAACGCGTTCCGCATCCGTTGACACTTTCTCCTTGAGATGATTCCAACTGCTGCGGAACGCGTGGGAGAGCTCTGCTTTTGTTGTTTTTAAGATTATACAATAAAGTCTTCATATTTTTCTACGCCTGGCGAGTTCCTGCCTAATCCGGCGTCTGCGATTTACCACCGATCTTCCATTACTTTTTCAAATTTAAATATATGAATAAGATTTCCCTGGCATCTCTAAACGCATTGCTGTACAGTATTACATTTGTTTTAGGATTAAGAGCAGAAGACCCTGGTAAAATCCTCACGGGCACTTATATGAAGGGTGTGTGATGCAAGTGCTTAAAACACGGAATACATGATGTTGCTATTTGTGATTGGATCACCATAAAGTAGCTGCACCAAGGGGTATCTCTGGAATGAGACAGCACCTAGAATAGGGGTGGCCAACTCCAGTCCTCATGGGCCACCAGCAGGTCAGGTTTTCAGGATATCTCTGCTTCAGCACAGGTGGCTCTTTGACTGAGCCACCTGTGCTGAAGCAGGGATAGTCTGAAACCCTGACCAGTTGGTGGCCCTTGAGTATTGGAGTTGGCCACCCCTGACCTAGAACATTTAACTTATACAGGAGTATCCCTCCACTCAGGTGAGGCTCATAAAAAAAAAAGGGGGAAAAAAGGTGTAATTTGCACATTTTAGCCTACTTTGTGCTACCCTGGAAACTTGTTTGAGAGTCAAACTGGTTCACAACGTGACATTGTGGTTCCTTCCAGAAGTGTCAGTCTGCAGTTTTACGGTAATAATGTTACACCCCTGCTCACAAAAATAACACTGAGGTAACACCACTACATATTTCAGTATGGAACTCTAGTAACCTCCAAGCAGACTGTCCCCAAAGGCCGTTGGAATGGAAAATTGGGAAATGGTAGTGGCCAAAATGCACAAACAAGTTGGTAACACCCGGAGTGGTCATTATAAATACATCACTTAAAGGAGTATTCCAATTCACACTCACACTACACTATATACAGGACATACTTGAAAACGAGAGGTCATTCTCAATGTACAGTATTACTTCCTGGTAAAACATTTTATAAATAAATAAATATTGCAGGATACAAGATGCTGTTTTTTCTGATCCTGAAATGTTTCTGACTCCCTGCCACCAACATTACAGATGCTGCTCACTGCGCCAACATGTATCCCGTAAGACCTGAGGAGCCGCCCATTTTACCCACTGCAAGAAGATATATCATGGCGTTGCTTGATAAATGGTTGCGTTTATAAAGCAAGCCCCCATCGCAAACGACAATCTTGTTTCTCCATTTCTGGAGTGGGTCCCCTGCTGGTATTTTGTGTGACATCGGTCCTGTTTGCGGATAATGGTTGGAGAAGAAACGGAGAGAATAATACATATTCAATCAGATTTTGAAATTAAAAATATATATATATTCTGTCGGGTAGCTGTAAATACACCTGTAGGAAACAATTTATTAATTCAATCCTGTACAGATATATGCATTTTTGGCTTATTATTGTATTCTGCTATTTACAATGATGTACTGTGTTGTGATCTTCTGCTGTTCTTTTCTTAGGACTGGCTGAGACTGTCTCGGTTAAGAAATCAAACCCCAAATAAACAGGTTTTTTTTTGTTACAGCTACTTGTGATGTTATTATTTTTGTTCAGTGGTTTTTGTTTATCTCAGAGGTTTTCAGACCTCCTTCCTCTTTTTTTCCCCCCCTTTGTTGTAAACATATTAACGTGAATCAAGAAAATTGGCCTTTACCACTGATGTACTGACAGTAATAGACTAGGGCTCACTACACAAGAGTTTCTGGTTGTGAATAATTAAGGGTTTCAGGGACCAAGGGGGTAATTCTATATTGTCCAAAGTGGACGGCTCGGGCTGAAAATTTCCATTGACTTTAATGTGGATTTTTATCTAAAAATCACTCAAATGGCCACTTTGGACAATATAGAATTATCCCCTCAAGACATTTTGGGGAGCCACAAGCCCTACCTGCACCTGTTTTAGAAACATGTCAAAACCATTTAGAAACATTTGAAAAAAAACTTGGCAAAATACCCATTGAATACTGTATAGAGCAGAGGTGCGCAAACTGGGGGGATTCTCTGCGGGGGGTGCTGCAAGGTTTACTAAGGCCCCGCGAGCTCCCTGAAGGAATTTAAATGAAATGCCGGGGGGAGCCGAAGGCCTGTCTAAACCTAACTTACTTTGGCTCAGGCAGCTTCTGGATTCGCGTCGTGACGTCAGAACACGGAGCCAACATCTTAATACCAGAATGGAGTTTGCCTCCCTTCACAAGGATGAACGATATAGTGTGAGGGGCAATATCAACTGCCTCAGTACATTTATCGTCTATCTTATACAGTGCGGATGCGGCCTACAATATGTAGGGCGCACCACTCGGCCCCTCAGTACCAGATTCCTGGAGCACAGGAGGAATGTGATAAATGGTGTCACTACCCATAGCCTACCGAGACATTTTATTAATACACACAATAAGGATCCGGAATCCTTAAAGATTATGGGTATTGAGCACATTCCTCTTAGTGAGTCAGGTGGGGACCGGTTCAAGGCACTTTGTAGAAGGGAGACCTTTTGGATACACCGATTGGGGACACTCACCCCCGGTGGTCTAAATGAATGTTTAGATACCAGTACTCTGGTATAAGCTTGTTATAATATCTAGATTGCTGGTTCTCTGTATCATTCTCTGCTGCTCTTTTTGCCCACCCTCTCTTTTCACCATCCCCATCCACTGCTGCAAGTTCCCTCCCCATCCCTTTCCCTCCTCCTCCTATTCCTTTTCTAACCCACGGTCCACTTTCCCTCCTTCCTTTTTTCCTTTCCCCCCCCCTTCTTCCCCCCTTCCCATTTCCTTTCCCCCCCTCCCTTTCTCCCTGCTCTTCCCCCCCCCCCCTCCATCCCCTTTCTCCCTATTCCTTTTCCCCCCCTTTCCCCATCCCCTCCCTCATTTTCCTCCCCCCTCCCCTCCCTCATTTTCCTCCCCCCCCTTTTTCCCCCCTTTCCCCCCCCCCCGTAATCTTTCCTCAACCATCCTTGCCCTCACTTCCACACCCATTATGTGATACTTTTATTCCATTCCTTCCTTTTCAGATTTTTATCAATTTAATTGATTTATATGGACATTTTAATAATAATTTTATTATTGTATATATTTTTTAGATTATGCAGGTGTTATTGTTTGTGTTTACTACTAATGAAAATATTAATATGCTATTGGTCCTATATAATTAAATATATAATTACTGTTTGTGGATTATATATCAAGTGTTTTATACAAAAGTTTATTTACTTAATTGTAGCATTTAGTATTTAGTTAAATATTTTTAATTTTTGATGTATATGTATTTTGTATGACTGAGTGTAACACATGAGGTATTTTTAATATTGTTATGTATTTTATTTTAGTATTGTACTTAAAAATTGTATGTATACTTATTGAAGCAGTATATACTTAGTTCCTATGCTTTACACTGTTAGCATTGCATCTCTACTGGAGAGTCCTCTTTAATTAATTATTTAAATGTTTAATTGCTATCAGATATATATAGATGGTAATCATTATAAACAGCCTATCTGGGTAGTTATAGTTAAATTATATATATATTTTTAAGCCACGGCTCGTTTATAGGGGAGGGACTAACACTTAGTACTTCCACCAATCATATTTGGGACCTTCCAGTATTTATACACTACTATCCTTGTTCAGGGACATTCCCTTTGATAAAGTTGCATTTGTTGCGACGAAATGCGTCAGGGACGTACTTTACGACACTACGTCATCACGTTGTGTGCATCCTTTACGGCCGGGGAGCACATGTAGTGATTTGAAGGCCAACTCTGATGCCAGAATCACCTGGATGATTTCGAGTGAACCGGAGGGACTGCGCTGTTCGTGAGATCTACTCCAGCCTGTTTTGGACTCCCTGCTGCGGTTTGGACATGCCTTGGTGGTGATTATATATCACATACTGCTTATATTTTACCTTTCTATTGTGAGTGTTTTTAATCCCCCCATCCACCCTTCCCCACATTAAATGTTACAGTGTTACACTATGGGGCGTGCGCTCTCTGTTTTGTCTTTCCAATATAAATATATTTACAAAAAAGGTATTATTAAAGTACGTACACAGCCTCTGGTCTCTGTTTATTAAGAAAACGATGTACTTCGCACACACAAATATGTTCTAGCAAAATGTGTCAAAATGTAATTTACTCTCTACAAAACGTGCAATAGTTCAATCAGAGCCCAAAGCATCACTTATTAAAGTTTAGCTTTAATGTACAAAACTACAGTGCTTAGGTTACAGAAAAAGATTATTCCAAGAACATACAGTTCCAATAAATGTAGACCGTTTAATCAAAATAATAAGGATAAAAAAGAATTCCTTTACGTTACCACTCAACATGTATAAGGTATAAGGTTTTCTTCCTCACCAATGTCTTGAGTTGAAAAGTATGACACTTCCCGCATCTGGTTAACGCCAGATACTCCCGTTGGTTGAAATCTAACGTGCAATTAAAAATGCAAGGTTTTCAACCCACCCCTTTCATCAATCTCTAGCTGAAATTTTCACGACTTTAAAGGAAAAAAACCTTCCTTTTGGCTGTTAAACTTGGCCACAATATATAAGATACTTTATAGCTTTATTTCCAGAATACGTACACAAAAGCCATCTTCACTGCTGAAACTGTGTACTTCATATCCATGCCCGGATAATAAAGCAGCCGTCCAAGCTCGCGTTATTTTTTTATCCCTTTAATATGTGCATCAATACAATCCACACAATAAGTCATTAGCGATGTTGCCGATCGATCGGAGAAGATTCAGCTCGGGGTTCACTAAATGGCTGTCAGTGCAGCAGAAGAGGACCAAAGATGCAAAGTTCTGTGGGGAAGATCATGTGACCAGACAGTCACTAGATATAATTGGTGCACTGCTAGAGAGAGGGTGTCACGGGAGCTTGTGCAGGGTTATAATAATACACCAAAATATCTCTGGGTTGAATCGAATGCGACTATGATATGATAAATATAGTTTATTCCTTGAAAAAGGTGAACACACAAGATGTACAGAACACACAGAATATGGACACTTACTTAGGGTTTGGGTCAATGAAGCAATCAGGATCTGGATTGGCAATTCATTCAGGCATACAGGAGACACAACGAAGACACTGGGCATAGGGCTTATACTCGTTTATATGGGGTTTCAGCCCTATCCCTTAACATTGGGTGCCAGGCATTGGTTATCAATTACCTCCACCCAATTACCCCTTGCCACCTCACGTGAGAAGCAAGGTAGTACCTGCCCACAGGGGTGGGCATTATTCTAATCAGGGGCTCATTTCCCTAGCCCCCCTCCCACAAGACTGGCGTCGCCTAGTCTGCCTTTTACAGGAAAACCTTTGTCTCAAGGTGTGAAACACAACACTTTACCCAAGTACCCATATCCTGCTCTTCTTTGTCCTAAAACACTCAATCCAGTGCGGTGAGCCTTTCATATATGGGTTTCCCTCAGACATCCTGACGCCATGTGACAATTAACATTCCTTCTGGGCCAGTGGCTTTCACGGGCTTAGAATACTAGGGATGCAGAGTAACATTTCAATATTAAACATATATTAAAATAATCCGTTCTTTGTACCACAATAAAAGAAAACATATATAAAATCCTATTCCATTGGTACCTAACCCCGAGTAGGCTGAGCCAGATCTTCCCCGGATCCTCAGATTTGTGCTGGAGGGGATGCGGGCACAGAGGAGATATGGCTCACATCTGGTGGGACTGCCCAAAAATTCAGGGGTTCTGGATCATGATACAAACAATGATACGAGAGCTCTTGGGGTGGAGATAGAGGTGGACCCGTTGACCCTGGTACTGTCTAAACCAATAGAGGGCCTACAACCCCAAGAGAATAAAATGGTAAGTCATGTCCTCACAGCAGCCCGCTGCTCGATTACCGCAGCATGGAAAAAGATAAACGCCCCCTCCAAGCAGACAGTATTGAGACGTATTAGGGAAATAAGATTAATGGAACTCCTCTTGGCACAATAGGGTCAAAAGGTGGATAAATTTCATAAGGTTTGGTCAGTATGGCCAGACAATTAACAAATGCATAACTGGGTCACATAAGTCTGGAGACAATAAGACCCCCTCTTCCCTCCCCCCTCTCATCCTTCCTCTCCCCGCTCCCTGCCCTCTTTTTTCCTGCTTTTCTCTCCACTATTCTTGAATTTCTCTGAGAGAGATATGTCTGGAAGCGGCTGCTTCCCCAATATGTTGTAAAATTTGAAAACAAAATAACAAAAGTTCTGTAGAATACAACAGATGAAAACAAATATGTAAGAAATGAAGACAACAAAATGCGATGTATGGTGTAATGAAAGGTTTAATATTTCTTCTCACTGTAAAATTTGAAGTTGTAACAGATGTATGTTAAAACATGTTATACGATGTCATACTCTCGAAAAACAATAAAAAAAATTGAAACAAAAAATAATAATCCGTTTTGTGGGTCTGAGCGGGCTGAAATTTGCGAGGTCCTCATGCCGGAGGACCCTTGCCATAGTGGCCAAATATCAGCCTTCCACGACCCCCAGAACCGGAGATACCAAAACGAAGTTAAAATCCCCTATTAACTTTAATGCAGGATTCTGCGCTATAGGCTAAAAGAAATCACTGCATTTCACTCTTCCATTGAAATCAATGGGCTCCACCGTTATAGGCTTTTAATGGAGCAACTCCGCCATTGAAGTCAATGGGAAAACCAAATTTTTCACAGTTACCCATACTCCGTCCGGTTGATCGGAGATGGCTGGAAATTGCCATGAGTCCTGAGGGTTTTCACTTTCCACACTTTTGGACTTAGCCGTTTCAAAGCCACGCGGCTTTTCTCCATTGAAATGCATGGGCCGGCGCCGTCATAGGATTCAATGGAACCTCCGCTACCATTGAAGTCAATGGGAAACAAACACTTTTTCAGTTAATCCAACTCTGTTCGGTTGAGGGGAGAGGTCTGGAAATTGCCATGCAGTCATGCCGGAGCAGTGACTACATCCTGGCCAAATCCCAGCCCTCTGGTCCCCACGGAACTGGAGTTATGGGTTTTCAGTTTACACTGTTTTGGACTTAGTGTTTGAAAGCCACGCTGCATTCTCTGCCATTGCGGACAATGGTGCGACCCTCGTGGCCGGCGCGACCCTTTTTCGCCGCCATTAACTGTCGGACCCGGTCGAGTGAGGGGGTTCCTAGGGGCCAGGGGCAAAACGAATTTTATTTCTGGGTGCCCTAGAACAAAAGTTCCCCAGCCAATTGGACGTGAACTTGACCGAAACCTGATCAAAGCTCTTTAGACATTGTTTCCGCTCTTGCGGTGTTGTGGTCTGGCTGGCTGCCTGCTCGTCTCCGGAAGTCGGCTTCAAGGAATCCCCATTGAAATGCATTACTCCATTCACTTTCAATGGGGAACCGCCGCTCCTCCTCTCTGGTGCCACCTGCAGGTCTTCTATGATATCGGGTCAAAACCACTGAAATTCCCATTGACTTGCATGGGGCTTCAATGGCGGCCTATGGACGAGCTGCAAAATAGAGCCTGAAAAGGCGGGAAAGGGGACAAAGGGCCATAAACCTGCAAATGCAATTAACCCTTTCCCTCCCGGCCTGATCCCAGTGTATGTGGTTGATGCATACACTGTACAGGTACAAACACCAATAATTGTACCCATATACATTTCTATCACATAGAACACAGTTTGCCCTGAGGCAGGGGAATAAAAATACATGAATTCCCTCTAAATGTGGGAATAGGATAACCAAGGGACGTACCTTTTGGTTGTGAAGCAGGGAAACATATGTATTATGAGTACATTTCGGGTTAACCCCTCACTTCCCAGACGGTGGAAGGGGGTGCCTAATGGGGGTGACCCCTTTATTACTCGCTTGGCACCCCTCCCCCGTCACAGAGGGCAGGGCTCAAAAAGGGGTGTGTCAAAGCCCGAGGAAGGTGATGTGACTTTGTAAATGGTTGCTATGGAAACAGAAAATGCTTGTTACATTATAGCACATTAAAAATGTCATTCAGAGTTGTTTTAAAAAAAGTATTTTCTCATAGTACAGAAATGATTTATTAAAATAAACACATGTAGGATATTGCTTGGTCTGCAGCTTTAAATATAATAACCTAACATCTATTTTTGCAGGAGAGACTGATATCAGAGATTATACATAGAAAACACTGTTTTTTGGTGTAATTTTATTGGTGTAATTGCAACGGTTACAAATCTCTATTTGTTATTCTTGCAAAGTGTGGTCAGACCCAGAATATTCATATTTAGCAAACTACCAACTTTTGGACCTGTCGTGCTAGCCGGGCCCCCTGGCACCTTTAGAGTCCCCCCAAAGAACGCCTTTAAATGTACATGTAAAGGAGTGCTGTTTATTCTAATGTCAGGGAAGCCATATTCCAATCCCCCCCATTTACTAAACCATATATCCTTATCTCTAGATACCATCAGTCCTATAAATCAGCGGTACGCAAACTGGGGGGGCGTGAGATTTTCCGGGGGGGGGAGGCACTTGCAGAAGCCCTGCACTCTTCCCCAAAGCATTTCAATTAAATGCCTGGGGAGCGCGCAGGGCTTCTAACTCGGTCTCCTTCGGCTTCTGGCGACACATTGCCATGGCACCGCGACGTCACATATTGTCGGGACATCAGAAATGCCGGAGACAAGGTAAGGGGGTGGGGCGTGTGCAGGGGGGCACACAGCGGCTATAAACACAGGTCTGGTCAGGGGTTTAACAGGCCATAAAAACATTTGTATTTTCAAGACAATTTGTAGCCAATGTTAACATCTCGTGTGCCAGATTGATTAAAATACTTAATATCTCATGATATTATCATGACAGGGCTTAACAATCTTAATGCAACAATGCCCTCCCCCCCACCCCCCAAACACACTCCCTTTATTTTTTACAAGTTTGGGAGTGGCGGCCATCTGGAGATGAAGCGGGCGATTTTCAGCTCTGAGGCCCCTGCGTTCCTCAGGTACCGCTATTAATTTGAGGTTTTTAATGGGGATTCAAAGGGCTGTCTAATAGGAAGCCGTAACCAATGATGTTGCAGCTTCCTATTTTCCTGACGTTTGACAGCCATTTTGTTTCCCCTAAAAGGAGATTTAAGTCCAGTCACTTTACTTGATAAAGGACATTCGTGTCTGAAACGCGTAGGAGGATTTTTCCACCTCCTTGGGTGATGTTTTTGTATTTGTGCTGAATAAATAGAATTTTATTTTGATACCGCCTGACTCCCTGGCAGTGCGCTGTTTTCTCTTCTTTTTTTCTACCATCACTTTACGGTTCAGTACCTGGGGAACCAGGCAGCCCCTGGAGCTGAAAACATAGCGGTTCCGGTTCAGCTCCGGCTTCCCATCCGGTAAAAAGAGAAAATGAGTACAGGGGGTTAATCTTCTTTGTCAATACATTTTTTTTTAATGTTTGTTTTTAAAGTGTTATAACAAAAACTAGATTGAGACAGCCCGTAATGTTATTCCAATCATGAGTTAAAAATGCAGTGTTTGAAGTACTTGACATTTAGCCCGGACTCCCTTGAGGTTCTAATTAGATAATGAATTGATGTTATTACACAACGTTTCATTCTTTGTCACACACGTCAATCCTCCGTTTACTGAAGTGTACAGCAGCTCGATCAGTAAAAAGGCATCGTAAAGCCGCCCTGCGCCCTCTGTTTTTATATATTTATATAGGTGGGAAGCTGGGGATCTCTGGGCCAGAACTGCATGTATTTCCGCTCTGGGGCCCCCCTGGTTTCTGAGACGGTAACCCTGTAAGGTGCCGCCGGTAACTTTCTGGTTGCTTAAAGTCCCGCGGCACGTGGGCTAAATTGGAAGCCGCGGTGGATGAGATGACGTCTTCCTGTTGGCCCGTGTTACGCTGGCATTTCAAACGCCATCTCATGGCGGGGATGCTGCTGATGACATCTTCATCGGTAGGCATCCCGGGGAGCAGGGGTTCCCCGTAGCAGACATTAAGGAGGTTCAGCTGTCGGAACCCCCTGTTTCCGATTTATGTAAATGAACAAACAAAAAATCAGAGCAGACGAAAATGTAAATGTAAATTCAGTACATGTAGAGATTGGGATATTGTTTTTAGAGATGTTGCTTGTACAGTATTATTTATTACTAGCTGAAAGTACACGGTGTTGCTCTGGAATTCTAAGAAACCAACCTCATCCCTCCCCTCCTCCTCTCACCCCCCCTACTCCCTTCTCTCTCCCACCCCTCATCAATCTCCCTCCCATCACTTTCCTTCATACCTTATGATGACCCCAATTCTCTCTGCCTCTCTTTTCTTCTCCAGTATTCTTACTTTCTCCTCAAGTGCCAGTTGACTTCCTCTCTGTCTTTCTTTGTCTGCTTTCTGTGTAAACTTTATAGCTATCTGACTCTCCTTATCTGCCACCAGGCTATGTGCATGATGATGTCACCAGTATGATATCACGTGTCAGATACATAGCCTACCAGGTACAACGCCCAGTGGCTGACTTGCTTACAATTGTAATAACTCATAGAATTAAAAATAGAATTTCCAAACAGACAAAAACCTGCTCCTTAATGTCAGGAACCATCATGCAACATTTGGTTTTGATATCTTAAGAGGTGTCCAAATGCATAGCGACCAGACAAACAGCTTTCCAAAATACATAGTAGATATGGATTGCCTGGCCTTATAAAACCATGTTCTTCTATTATTGCAAATAGATACACTGAGCAGCAAACCCATTTTTTAGTGGGTGTTAATATATTTCATAAAATGTTACATTGAGAAAAAAAGGCAATGCCAGAAATCGGAGAAATAATGGTGTTTTCAGCGACTTTGTCACAGTACTGTATTGGGTTCAATTTAAGACCAGGTTCATTCAGTCATATTATATCTCTCCCTGTATGCGCTCCGTATATTGCTGGGAATACATTAGTAGTGTCTACCTTTAATATGCTTCACAAGCAGTACTACATTATCGGTGCAAAATAAGAAAACCTACAACATATTGCAAGACATTTTTCATAAGGAAAAAAATACACCCCAATCAAATCCTGCTACCCTGCAGTACAGTAACAGCTGCGCCTGAGACCAGGGGACTGACACCAGCATTGTGCACACTGAATTTATGAGCTGATCATAGGCAGAGCTGAAAGCCTGGAATCCAAGTGCCCACCTGGGGTAATTAGACAAATTTATGAGTGCTGTAAAATTCATAGAATTGCAGTGTTTGTCTTGCTGAAGAAATATATATATATATATATATATATATAAAATATAGTTGTGTGGTACGAGGTGTACAGTCTTCATACAATGTGGATAGCTTTTGCCATCCAGTCGGGGTGGGGGGGCTCAGGTTTGAGCTGTTTGTGGTGTTGGGTGTGACCTTAGAGCCCCTCTGCCCTATTGCAGTGCAGAGACTGCCTTAATCAAGCACCTTCAAACCCTGCAGCGCTCCGTGCATATCTAACATCTGGTCTGTCGGGGTTACTATAGGGCACCTGGTATAGAGCATATGCTGGCTTAAGGATATCAGTTATATACCTAGATCTTCACAGGTCCTTTACCTAAATCTATACTCAGTAGGTACAGTACATAGGCTGATTATCCACTATGCCCCTGATTAGGTCACATTTAATCTGGCCAATACTATAGCTCTGAGACACTAAGGGTTATTACTGTACAGTTCAATATCTATATGACCCACTGCTCATGTGCCAGCTGCCTTCTTTACTGCAGCCTTTGAGATTAAGGACAAGCCAGGTAGCTTTTTCCTTCCACTGCAGCACGGTCTGTTTATTGCTTGTGTACTCACTAACCTAGATATACGGGGTAACAGGTTGATGTTCTTGATGTACAATAACACAAACAAGGCAAATGAATGAAACAAGACATTGAATAAACTTTATTCTTCATCTGTGTTATACCTACTGCATGTGTCAGTACCAACATCCCCAGTAACAAGGATTACTATACACTGCTCAACAGCCGAAAAATCCCTTCTTGATCTACATGTTAAACACACCCTTACAAGGGTATGTTTCTAATAGTGGATACCTTATATATTCACGGTTAACCCAGTAGTACTCTCAGGATCCTGAGTACACATTACACTCAGCACAAAGATCCAGTACGCGTCATAAGTGTCATTTTAAAACCCAATATTTTAGTTTGTTATTTATAATAAATACAGTTTTTAATATTACCACTATTCATCAGAGTGTGAGCTTGTGCTTATTTTGGGTCACTTTCTCCACCAATGCTTGTGCTTTGGGTACAGAAAATGAGAATAAGCTGCGTATTGCAGGACTTCTTAGAAACCTGCGTGATTCTTCCATGCAACGCGCTGCATGTGTTGTATAGTACAAAAGGGACTCGTTTACTGCTCTTATCAGTATGTTGGTGAATGTAGTAAAGCAGGATTCAAACAAAAGTGACTCCGTTATAGGCCCATGATGTTACTTCTTTAAAGTAACGAAAGAGGGCCAGGGAGTAGATGGTATGATACCTTGTCTTGGACCAACAAGTACTGTAGTTGATATGTTACAAAGTGGGAGTGGCGGGTCTTAGGCGGAGTCCATTATACCCCCTACTCCCTCTCCCTCTCCCTCCTTTGTTACTACATGGAAGGAAGGACCAGCACGGCTCCCACCCATCTTTGCCTTCTTTAAAGTAAATATCCCTATATCAGATAATTTCTTTACAATTTACATCCTACAGGCATTTTTATTCCCTTTTAATGTTCCTGTCCATACACTTTCACCATGGTCTCTCGCCACGTATAGTTTGCATCGTGACCTTAATCTTAAGAAACCATCTTTGGATGTGTGCTGCCTGTGATGCTAGCATGGACTTTCACAATGAGGACTTTTAAGGATATGACTTATCATTTCCGGATCACCTGTGGAAGTATTGATATGGGCAGAGATGCAGATACTTTAAAAAAAAATCGATTAAAATACGGCGAGAGAATAGTCCCTTTTCAAGAGCTGGAGGTCACTGAAACTCCCTTTTGAAGTTGATGAAGAGTTCAAGTAAAGTTCCTTTATGTCATAAAAATGGGCTCGGTGATTTAGTTACCCAATGCAAAACAAAATATCACGTGAGTTCATTCACAAAACGTAATGCAAAGTTTACTTTACATCAGGGGCGTAGCTATAGCCCTTGCAAAGCCCGAGGGCACACACTTTTGGGGGGCCCGCTCAGGGCCCACAGGGTGTGGGGGGGCAGGCAGCAGAGGCTGGGGGAGGAACTGAGGCAATGAGGTGCAGAGCTCTGCCCGCCCCTGCTCTCTGTGACATCAGGGGGAGGTGTTACTATGTGCTGCTGTGGGAAGGTATGTGTGTGTATGTGTGTGTCAGTTTGTTGTGTGTGTGTGTTTGGGGGTCAGTTTGCTAACAGAGCAATCTCATGTCTGTAGGGCAATTGAAAATGTACTCTATAATAGTGGCTGCTACTCTTAAGACACAATCATGAAGCGCACCTATAACAGCTCTGACCTTTAAGGAGTATAGAGGTTTCACACGTGGCTGGGATAACAAAATTGTCAATTACATTTCCATGCTAAACAAGCCAAAAAAACGCACAAAACAGATCAAATCCTGTGTCAATTTGCAGTGTTTGTCTGTCAGTGTTCTTCAGTGTGTCAGTATGCTGTGGGTGTTTGTGTGTAAATTTGTCAGTTACAGTTTGCTCTGTGTGTGCCATCTGTGCCTCAGTGTCTGTCAGTATGTTGTGTGTGCCTCCGTGTCTCAGTGTGCTGTGTATGCTGTGTGTGCCTCAGTGTCTCAGTGTGAGGTGTGTGTGCCTCAGTGTCTGCCAGTATGCTGTGTGTGCCTCCGTGTCTGCCAGTATGCTGTGTGTGCCTCCGTGTCTGCCAGTATGCTGTGTGTGCCTCCGTGTCTGTCAGTGTGCTGAGTGTGCCTCCGTGTCTGTCAGTGTGCAGTGTGTGCGCCTCAATGTCTGTCAGTGTGCTGTGTGTGTGCCTCCGTGTCTGTCAGTGTGCGGTGTGTGTGCCTCCGTGTCTGTCAGTGTGCTCTGTGTGCCTTCGTGTCGGTCAGTGTGCTGTGTGCGCCTCCGTGTCTGTCAGTGTGCTCTGTGTGCGCCTCCGTGTCTGTCAGTGTGCTATGTGCGCCTCCGTGTCTGTCAGTGTGCTGTGTGCGCCTCCGTGTCTGTCAGTGTGCTGTGTGCGCCTCCGTGTCTGTCAGTGTGCTGTGTGCGCCTCCGTGTCTGTCAGTGTGCTGTGTGCGCCTCCGTGTCTGTCAGTGTGCTGTGTGCGCCTCCGTGCCTGTCAGTGTGTGGTGTGTGCCTCCGTGTCTGTCAGTGTGCTCTGTGTGCCTCCGTGCCTGTCAGTGTCCATGTTTCCTCCGTGTCTGTCAGTGTGCAGTGTGTGCGCCTCCGTGTCTGTCAGTGTGCTGTGTGCGCCTCCGTGTCTGTCAGTGTGCTGTGTGCGCCTCCGTGTCTGTCAGTGTGCTGTGTGCGCCTCCGTGTCTGTCAGTGTGCTGTGTGCGCCTCCGTGTCTGCCAGTATGCTGTGTGTGCCTCCGTGTCTGTCAGTGTGCTCTGTGTGCCTCCGTGCCTGTCAGTGTCCATGTATCCTCCGTGCCTGTCAGTGTGCTGTGTGCGCCTCCGTGTCTGTCAGTGTGCTGTGTGCGCCTCCGTGTCTGTCAGTGTGCTGTGTGTGCCTCCGTGTCTGTCAGTGTGCTGTGTGCGCCTCCGTGCCTGTCAGTGTCCATGTTTCCTCCGTGTCTGTCAGTGTGCTGTGTGCGCCTCCGTGCCTGTCAGTGTGCTGTGTGCGCCTCCGTGTCTGTCAGTGTGCTGTGTGCGCCTCAGTGCAAGCAATTGAGATAACACGAGATAACAATCTTTTTATTAGATACAAATGAGACCGCACTGATTGGGAATCCCCTGCTGTTCCAAGGTAGGTCTATTCTGTTGCTCCAACTCTCTCCCGTGATCCACCGGGGCGAATTCATACATACATATCAAAACAAAAAAGAGAAGCACAAGGAAAACCAATTCAATATAACTAATAATAACTTTATAGACAAATATATCAGTGTGAAGTATTGAATCATGGATGGCACGATCCAGCACACCCCTCGAGCTATAGATGGCAAGCAGTCCCACACTGCAGATGGTAACAGCCACCCACCGGTATGAAGCCGACAGATGTCACCGGTTTCTGGGGCTACACAGGGGTCTGCTGCGGAGCTCAAGCAGCACACCCGTAGGTCCCGAGGAGGGTTCCACGTCCTGCGTGGGACGTCACACGGCCTACGCAAGGACAATGGATATCTCCTATGCATTTCGCGTGAATTACGCTTTGTCAGGGGGTGTATCCGTAGAATCTGAGGACTGCCCCTTATACACAGGCAGATATCTTTCAATTAGCCCAGATCTTTCATTGATTGGCAGAAAATCATCCCACATGTGATGGACTAACAATTACCCCAACAGACCACACATATAAACATAAACATGACATACAAATACACGTAGTTATACACAATCATCCTCTACGTAAGTAAAAATGATACATATATTTAAAAAAATATTTAAAATGTTTTCAGAATGACCAAAATTACTGCACAAGAGTAATCCCCTCCTATTGGCTCTCAATTTAATTTGGATCGTACCTACAGTACAAATTCAATACCCTAAATCTAAATACAGAATGCACTTATAAAAATAGTCAAATTAATTTGGATTAAATTTGTAGATTACAAAATATTGTTGATACCAAGTCTCAAAAGGAAGGAAGACAGTTAGCAAATTAATTCTTATATAAAAAAATTATTGGATACATTTAAAATTAATGGATGTTAATTGGAATGATTTGGAATATAAAGATATTAAAAGGGAAAAAGCTTAAGCAAATATTATATATTATGTGGATTCTACATACCCCAATTAAAAATATATACACTGTATGGATTCACCCAAAAGATTGGCCCTATTCTCGCAAAACATTGAGGACCATAGCACATATATAAAAAATATATTAGTAAAATGCAACACTTATCTTAAGCTTTTATCATATTGCCAATACCCACTCAAATTCTACTTCCCTTAAAATATTATTATGGGAAACGTATATGCCGTTGCCGATGAGTGTGTGGATAATGTCATGCCTGTTATAAAAAGACAATGACCCCATAAGGCTACCCTATATGTCAACCGACACTTTCTTACTGTACATCAAGTTCATATTGTATATATACACATACACATTGTATCCCTGATGTATATTATCAGAATTATTTAAGGAATGGAGGAAGTTCGATTTGCTCATCTAATCCTGAGGGGGTCTTACTATGAAGTGTAGAGACCCAGTACTGTTCCCTCTGGAGGAGCTTGAGTTCTCTGTCTCCCTTCCTGGGAACTCCAATAACTGCCTCAAGCCCCCTGAAATTCAAACCTTTCGGTGACTCTCCATGGTGATCAAGGAAATGTTGCTAGATGATGTATCTTTTTGCCTTTCTCAACTAGACGTTTCGCATTTTTTATGCCATTAGTATAAAATATTAGTATATATATTATAGTATATAGTATAACAATTGCTCCACAATGCGCACTTTATTGAGGGAGCTGGAATGAGGGTGGAGGGGGGTTACTGAGTGATAGTAGAGGGGGGGTGGGGTAGTGAGGGAGGGGGGGGGGAAATACATGAGGAGAGAGGGGGGAATAGAGAAGAGTGAATGGGGGGGGCTCACAGGGCTGCCAACACACGGGGGGGGGGGTGGAAACTCCTGAATCTACGTAATATGTTAACTCATAATGGGGCCCTGAATTTTTTTTGTCCGGGGGCCCGCGCACGTCTGGCTATGTCACTGCTTTACATAATATGTTTCTAATTACCTGAGCTGCCGATCGATTGGTTCTCACGTGATCGATCAGCAAAAATCCTGCTTCCCCGGGGTTCACTAAATGGCTGCCTTTCAGTTTCAAATCAATCCTTCAGTCAGTGTAACTCAGCAGCTACAATGTATTCTTATATTACTAAGGTAACATTATCTATTGTTACAGTTTGCAGCTCACACTGCTGGGAATATTGGCAACAAATGATCACAAACAGGAAAGTGTGGCAAAGATCTTGCCCTGCTGGGGAGGTGGGCTAAAACCTGCTATAGAAATCAAAGGATGCTCAGCATATAAATACTCATTAAAAATGGCATTAAGCATTGAAAATAAAAAAATTAGTAAGTATTATCTAATATTACAGAACTGATTAATTAAAAAAAAACGAGCACATGTAGGATATTGAAAAAAGAAATACTCCTTGTTAAAGAGTACACGTCCGAAACGCGTAGGAGGGTGGCACTACCCCGTGGGGGATGTTCATATGTTAAATAAATTCATTTATTTTTAACCACCTGGCTCCCTGGCAGTGTGCTGCTCTTTTCTTTTTCCAACATTGGATTTCTACATTTGCGGCTGGACACGCCATCATGGACTCGTGGCGGCTCAGGCGTGGGTAAGAAAAGTTTATTTTACTATTGATTACTGGAAGAGCTTGGCTGATACCAGTTTTAATTCAGTTTTTCTCCAATGAGTTAACTGGAAGTGGATTTATTTTTCATCTTGTTGGTACACTTCAGGAGATACTTTATCATCAACTGACTGGTGATTCACTTATTATACAGGACTATACCCACTCCATAATAGAGCACTACTCCAGAGTCTGAATTAGTATTATTGATAGAGAATTGCATATATTCCGAACGCTTGGTGCAACCACTTCACTAATTCTACATGTAGGATATTGCTTGGATTGCTCCTTTAAAACATCTCTCGGCCTCAGTTTATCCTAGTTACTTGCCTGTGCTTCAGTACCTTATTGTGGTTGATGTCCACTGCCCAGCTAGTGACTGCTTCTGCTGTGTGGGGTCCATCGTAGGAGCCTCAAAATTGGAATCCTTAACAAAATAAGATGAGATACGTATTTTGTTAAAGTGGCAGAGCAGAGAAACATTTCGCGGAAACTACAGTAACTACTTCAGGATAAAAAAATATATAAAACAAATGTTATTTATATGTTGATGCGAGTTCCTCCTACCTTTCTCCTGTGAGGGAACAGCAGTTGTAATTTGATTGGAAAGGTTGACAGTTCATTTACCTAATTAGCTTCACACAAAAGGCAGTGAAATGACTAACGCTGATGAGGCGACTGTGAAAAGCGTCAGCCTTGAAAAGTGGATGAATTGGGCTGTCAGTCTTAACCATAGGCCTTCACGGCACAATTAACACTGTGGGAATGCAAATTGAATTCACGTGTATTACTGTAACAGAACAGGGGGGAAACCTGCTGTTTCAATCATTCTAATGGATCATTAAGGGATAATAATACACATTCACCAGCACAGTCTGAAGATACGATGTCATTGTATTAAAGTAGGACTGCACTGCTTTGCATCGGAGACTGGCAGACGATGGGGGAAATGTGAGGATGTTCTTTTTCACGGGGATTGGATCAGCTTCCCAATAGATGTCAACAAAGGGGGGAGCCGTGTTGACCCCTCCATGTAGTAACAAATAGGGAGAGGAAGTAGGGAGTATGATACCTTGTATTGGACCAACAACTAGTTGATACTGTATGTTACAAGCTTTCCCACCTCTCATTGTCCTTCATCAGGTCATGCCAGAGAGGTTGGAAAGCTTGTAACCTAGTATAAACTACTTGTTGGTTCAGTAAGAGGTATCACACCCCCTACTCTCTCTCCCTCCTTTGTTACCACAATAGAACTGCTTTAACTTACCGAAATTCTGTTCACGTTTGTTTTGCTACGAAAAACTGTGAAAGTCTGATCACACCTTAAGCCAAAAGTCTAATTTTTCAACATAGACAATTTCGCCAGAGAATATGTTATTAAAACTACTGTTTTAAAAGTTTTGTTTAAAAAAGTGCCCTTTTTTTTTTTTTTTTTTAACAATTCTGCTTGTTTTTGCAGACTTTTTTTTCGAACTTTGGTGATTCTGTGAAGGTTCGGGTAAGGTGAAATAAAAAAAACCTTCAGGTTTTTTGCAGCGAATTCAACTTTTTTGCTAAATATTGGTCCATCTCTACTTCCCAGCGCAGGTAATGGATGTGGAAGCGTTGGGTAACAGGTCCCATACAGGTACTCACTGACTCTCACAGCCGCCACCAGTCTACGTTCTTTCAAAACTAAAGCTGTCTCACATTTTAATCTTGTCTGTAACTGTTACATACGCCCATAATATATATATTATCTTTAACTGTGCATATAATGTCTTGTATAACCCTTTTGACTCATTGTAACTATGTATTTGTAACCATGTATTTGACATTATAACTCTATGCCGAGGACATAGTTGAAAATGAGAGGCAACTCTCAATGTATCACTTCCTGGTAAAACATTTGATAAATAAATAAATATTGGGTGGCCTCACTGGCAAAATAACAGTCATTCTTTTTTCATATTCTTTATTACAACTCTTGAAAAATAATGTCAATAAATTCTAGAACAAACTAGGCGTTGGGGCCTGCTTTTAATTTACTCCTGAAAACACTTTCCCACAGTGAGAAGTGAATTAGCTTTGGGGCAATGAGCCATTTTTGCAGTGGACACATTTTGAATAGCCCTGGAGGCACGTTTAGGACTTAAATGTCCACACAATTTTGCGTCCGACAGACTAAAGGGAAACAAAACCACAATGAAACCTTATTCAAACCACATGTGTAATCATTTGATTGTTGCCAACTTCTGATACAAATACAGCAATTACAATCTGTTGTGTTGCAAACAAAGTCTCTATGTTCTTAATCCACAGTGAAGATCTTGAATAAATACAGCCCTGTTTTACAACGCCAAGGCTTACTTTATTATTAAAGCTGCATTGCCACTAACTATTGAACGATATAATGCTGCAGTATAAAGCAATAACGAGTATTACATCGCCAACTGGCTGAAGCTTTGTCTTCTTAGGGAACAGAGACTCCACAAATGTTGGGGTTCTGTGTAAATTTTTTAAAATGACCCCTCCTCCCTATATATGTATATCATCAATAAAGAAATCCTTACTTTTGACCAACTGGTTGGATATTACAGTAGGTTAAAAGTCATGTATGACCTTAAAAAAAGTCATTCAAATGAAAGGCTGTTTTCATGCAACCACACATCTCACCTTCATCTTCTTCTCATAACCTGGGAATGGAGCGAATAGCTGTCTGAGGGAAAGGCACTGTATGCTACTTTATTTTCATTTGTGAATTAATGGTGTGAAGAAAACCATTTGGAATTAAAGAGGCAATTCAAGCGGGATTGAAGCAGGGGATCTCCAGGGCCAAACTCCATTCATTTCAGGTCTGGAGCCAACTGCTTCTATAGATACGGATCCTCCACAGGGGGCGCCGGTAGCTGCACCGCTCGGCTAGCAGGGTTCATGTAACAGCGGAGCTCCAAAGCTCCCGCACCCTGCGGGCCAATAGGAAGCCGTGACATCATCGGGCTCAGCGTCCTATTGGCTGCGTGACGCAGGAGCTTTAAACGTTGCAGAGATACCGGCACCCCGTTTAGAGGTCTGTATCTTGGAAAGCAGGGGGATCCAGACCTGAATTTAATACGGCTCAGCCACAGAGAACCCGCTGCTTCAATCCTATGTTAAAAAAATAATAATAATAATTTTTAAAAAAAAGCACTTGAAATGCTCCTTTAAGAAGTTGTAAGTTTAATTTCCCCACTACTGGCAAAGCCTGTGAGCTTTGGCAATTTATTTTATTTTAAATCTTTTACCAGAAAAGATACTTTGAGAGGAATATCTGAATTTCAGGAAACCCCAGCGGGCCGTCACAGACATATTTAATATTCACATTTTTTCTTCATTGATTTGGAATACAAAGTGACCAGCTTGGTTTCTAATCTTTTTCCATTTTTGAGATCCACAAATTTGACTGCCATAAAATGAGGCATAAGTGATTTATTTTATCCTTTCCTGCTGCAGGGGGGAGATCAGAATGCCTGAGATTCAGCGCCAGCTGCAAACTGTTCGGTTAACCTCGCTGCATCCCATGACTGGCTCGGTTCACGCTGTTATTTCTGCACTGCATACACTTCCTACTAAATACTTACATGTAATGGAAATATCAAACACTTCCTGGAAACTGCATTCCTGTCTAGTAAATGTACATCAGTTATCTACCCGAGGTGGCTCATCTGATGATAATGATAATGTAAACTCATACTGTAAAAAAATGAAGAGATATATATTAGTCTCTACTCTCTGTATGTCTGTATATACTGAATCTTAGATGTCACTGATTACCAATTTCCTTGTAGCAGTGCCCTCATTACCTGCTCTATCTGTGTATGTTAATGTATTGTTAAGGCAATTGTCTGACACCCCCCATTGTATTATGTGCTCTATATATAATAGTAATATTGAAACCATTGAGTGCTGCGTATTCTGGAACAGTACATGCATGCAGTATGTTCAGCTTTAGTGCGGCAGAGTAAAGCACGGGTCACAGAAGACTTAACACGGAGAGTAATCTCAATAGACTGCCGCCTCTCCTATACTGGGCATCACAAATCCAAGATGTTTTCATCTTGATTTCTTAGAAGAAATTATTAAGATATCCAGACGATTATATTTTATAGTTCATTTTCAACATGTAACATTTAAGCCTGTGTTCTAAAAAATACGCAAAATGTACCATGTATGTCTCTCATTAACAGGCGTGTGCAGGGCAATGAGTTGCAGGCCGCTCCAATGTGTACTGAGCTATATACATAGCTGAGCAACAGCGTTTACATTCGTTTAAACTAACCCAGCATTTACGTTATGGCCTAAGCTGGGAGTGGCCAACTCCAGTCCTCAAGGGCCTCCAACAGGTCAGGTTGACTGAACCACTGATTGAGTCATCTGTGCTGAAGCAGGGATATCTTTCAAATCTGACTTGTTGGTGGCTCTTGAGGACTGGGGTTGGCCACTCTTGCTGTATGTCGGTGCTTCAGCGGAGTAATGCTTCCTACTTGGCCACTTCAGAACAGGACTAGCAATTGGCCACATGCACATAAGTACATTGTACACTGCTTAACTTCTTGAGTGCCAGAGATGCCAGCACAAAATTGCTTTACAATGCATTACTGGCTCCTCTGATGCACAAGGTGTTAACATCCCGCAAGCATCTCCCATGCCCTCGCCCAAATATGAATATACATGATCTAAATTCCTGTTCTTTTTGACGGAGAGAAATAATTCCTGCAAATATTTTAATTGGCTATATCTGAAAGCTTCACTAAATAACAGGGGGGGGGGGTGTTAATGCGGTGGTTTTCATTAACATATACATTTACAGTTCTAGCGACGACTAATCACTGGCTACATTTTGTTGGTGCTTTAACCAGAGCCTTGTTTCAGACTAACAAAAGTAGCAATAGGTTACTTTGAACTCCCCATAAAGCCTCTACTTACTTCTTCTGGAAGTGACATGTTATTTTATATAGGTAATTGTATAGGTAATTGTACGGGAATATATGATGCATGGGAATAGTAAAGCTGGTCATAGAAAAAACCTGTGTGCTCCTGAAAAGTGTTGTGGAGCAGGGTGTAAATGTGCTACAAGAACCGGTAACGTGCTAGGTATTGTGTACCTGTATTACCCAAGTATTTTAGGCAGAGCAGGGTTTACTGTATCTGTATTATGCGTGTACAGGGCAACGTATGTTATACACATCAATCCGTCATTATGACTGAGCCACCTGTGCTGAAGCGGGGATATCCTGAAAACATGACTGGTTAGTGACCCTTGAGGACTGAAGTTGGTCACTTTTGCTTCGCATGGAATCAATAAAGATCTAGACCAGGGGAGGCCAACTCTAGTCGTCAAGGGGCCGCCAACATGTCAGGTTTTCAGGATATCCCTGCTTCAGCACAGGCGGCTCAATCGGTGGCTGTCTTTGACTGAGCCACTAATTGGGCCACCAGTGCTCAAGTAAGGAAATCCTGAAAACCTGACTGGTTGGTGGCCCCTTGAGGACTGGAATTGGCCACCTCTGACCTACTGTATTCTGCCAGCTCACTACTGTCCCATCAAAGGGATGCGTAAGGAGGACAGAGTGTTTGGAGAACAATGACCATTCCGTGTGTACACGATAAGTACACTATGTGACAGAAGACCGCAGAGGATGAGACAGAAGTGTGAGTGACATGTAAGAGATAAGAAGGCATCATAAGCTTGCTCCTATCCTGAGCAGCCTTCTGGTTATCATCATGACCTTTAGTTTCAGGAAGGCATCCTATATCTCCCCCTAAATTGTGCTCTGAAAACTTCCAGGTCCACTGTGAGTCAGGGCACAAGCTGTAAGTAAGGAGCCACTGAATACATGATGTGGTTACATTCTGCTGTCCTTCTACAAAAGGGCTTCCACCTCTTTGCTTTTCAGTGGAATGCACTACATAGCTGTAAAAACGGTCTGTGGACCTTCCCAGAAGCAGGATCACAGGGCTAAGAACTATCCATTGACAAAACGCTACTTTTAATTTAATGGTTATCAAATGTTGGCATTAGTGGCTCCTCAGCTTTCCAGTGCAAATGACTCATTTCCTTTGGACTATTTTCTCTTCCACCCACAATGCTTGTTTCTGATCCCCTGGGTAAAGGTCAGAGGGAATGAGACTGTTAGCGGGCAGAGGGTACAATGCGTGCCAGGGAGATGTTCATGCAGAAATCTTCCCTACTGGTTCGTTTTTGTTTATTTACTAATCATTTAAACTGAACCCTCGTTACCCATTTCCCCAGATACTTACTTTGGACATTGCTGTTTCTTTCCCTTCTTGGGAAACCAACATGGGCGCAACATCAATGGGATGTGAGGATATTGGGCAACCATCTCTGCCATGCCCTTGTTACCCAGAAGTGATCAAAACATATGATGAAATTGCACTGTTACCGCTCTCCATGACATGCGCTTCTCTCTCGCCTTCTTTATGTATTCGGAAGGGGACAACTCCAGTTCTTAAGGGCTGCCAACAGGTCAGGTTTTGAGGATATCCCTGCTTCAGCACAGGTGGCTCAATCAGTGGCTCAGTCGAAGACTGTACCACTTGTGCTAAAGCAGGGATATCCTCAAAACCTGACCTGTTGGTAGCTCTTGAGGACTGGAGTTGGCTACCCCTGTATTAGGTTATTAATTTAGTTTTGTTTAGTGTTTGCTGGTGGTGGGCAAAAAATCAGAGACAGACATTGCAATAAACAGACGCAACAGTACGACTAAAACTTTTGTAGTCATATTGACAAAGTGGCATTGTTCCGAAACACACTTATGGCCCATTCAAGTGTTCTGGTGCCTTATGAAATAACACCTCTTAGTCAACATGGACCTCGGTCTTCTCAAGCAAGGGGAAAATAACCGCACAACATATTGAATAGGGGGCTCCAAGTGAATCAGGTTAAACCAGTGAGGACCCCAAACCATAAGAAAGACTGACCTGCTCCCCTGGATCTGGGGACAGGAGAGATTCCTCGAGAAACAGATCTGTTCTGTATATTTCAGGTCGCGTTTCATTGAGTAAAAGGCTTATGTAATTTGAAAGAAGTTCTTTTTTTGTCTTCTAATATATAGTCACCAGAGAATAGCCTCTTCTCTTCTAAAGTAAATATTGTTCGTAATGTAAATAATATCAAATAGGACGTCAATAGTAAACGATATTATGTGGCACTAGCGGCTTTACCTTGGAGTATCGTCACTTATTAATTTAACGATTATATACAGTATAGTACTCAAAAAGAATTATTTAAGGAGAGAGAGGAGGAGAAGAGAGAGAGAGATTCTGTCTGTGGAGACACAAATAATTATTTTTGAGTGCACAAGTATTGTTCAATGCTTAGTGGTGAGGACTTTGCCTTTGCCGTGGGTGTACCCCATTTGAACCCATGTCAGCTGACCCTTGAGAAGTCACCTAATTTCCCTGTAACTTAGGCCTCATCCAGGGTGGGTAGAGGTGCGCTGGCGCTCCAGCGCTGCGCCCTGCTCGCCGTGCTTTTCCTGGCCGGCTAGGTGCGCGTGCGTCTGGGGGCACGGCCTCTACGTCACAGAGCTGGTTCGCCCTCATTGGGCGAACAGCTCGTGTGTCGCGCTTGCGAGCAGCAAATTCAAATTTGCTTGCTCGGCAAGTGGCTGAGCGTCGAGCAGGCGCGCCCGCCCGCTCACGCAGGACACATGCATTGTCGCAACGTGTCTACTGTGAGCGTGCGTGCCAACTCAGCGCCACCCTGGACGAGCCCTAAGGCTGAGCTTATAGTCCGTGCGTTGGCACTCACGAGCGTGCGGCAAAAACAAATTGCAGACTCCCTATGAGGCCGTCCCTAGTGCTCACGCATGCGCACACGATGGAGCGCTATGGGACCGCGTTTTCAAAAGTCAAGATTTTTTTCTTGTGGCGCAGCTGCCAACCGCTGGCCATGTCACAGCGGCGGTTCAGCCAAATGAGGGCGAACCAGCCGTGTGACGTCATGGCCGCGCCCCTGCCACGCCTCCCCATCGCCTGAACATCACTAGGAAAGAGAGTTTACAATCGCGGGAGCAACAGGCGTGCGACACCAAAATAGATGATAAGCTCTGCGGGGCACGAGGGAATTCTTCTGTCTCCAGAAGTCTATGTTACAGCTCTACAAGAACAAAGTATAACTAATAGGAGGGGTACTGCTTGTATGCTTCTTGTGAAGAGAGATTCAATCAGTCGGCTGCATACTGTACATTAGATGCCCCATAATCCCATTTGGCTGTGTCCACAATGCCGCTGACCGCGCTCATGCTTGAGAGCGGTGACGTCACCAACTCTCCAAGCATGAGCGCTCGGCTGTCCGGCATATTTTTTTAAAGCGCGAGCGGGGGGGAGGCGTGGCTGAGCAGTGACTGGCGCTGATTGGTTGAGGAGGTCATGTGACCCTTCAGCGCGCCTGGAAGACAATTTAATCTGTCTCGGCAAGTGCCTAGCGCCCGCGAGCGTACGGGCATGGGCGCGACGTGTGAGTGTGGCCGGACACATTTGCATTCATTGTGCTGACCGCACTAAGTGCCAAGCATGGTCAGCGACACAATTGACACAGCCTAAGCTGGCACTCAAAGAGTTATTATTATTTTTTTTATAAAGGGTTTATATTTTTAAAATGCTGCCAGGGAGTGAGAACCCCATACAGAAGGAGGAGGAGAGGAAACGGGGCGGGTGTGATCTCTGATAATATGCTAGAGGGGGAGGAGAAGTAGGGGAAGGGAATGACTGAGTCTTGCAGAATTCAACAGAGAAGCATCAGTTCAGTGAAAGGCTCGAGGGAAAGCAGTGTGTGTGTGAGAGAGAAGAGAGAAGAGAGAAGAGAGCCAGCGGCCAGCAGAGGTGAGTTCCTGTCTCCTGGTAGAGAGGCTGCTTTTCTTGTGGGGGAGCACTGAGATGGGGGTGATTACATGGGAGCAATTGAAAATGCATGAATCCATTCCTGTCTTAGAATTCAGGTTACACACATAATTAATGTTTAACTTGTTTGAGGTTAGTGCATGGGTGGACAACTCTTGAGACTGAGCCACCTGTGCTGAAGCAGGGATTTTCTGAAAGCCTAACCTGTTGGTGGCCCTTGAGGATTGGAGTTGCCCACCCCTGGTCTAATGGCTTATCATTCAAAGTGCAAACAGGCTGCACTTATAATTCCTTCTGTAGTGGGGATAACAAACAAACCGAAATAAGCTTTTTTAACCCCTTCAGTGCCAAGGCGTTAGCAACACATTTGCTTTATTTAGCTTTATCAATAAAGATGAGTGGAGCTTTAAGACTTTATGTGCAAGAGACATTAGCAGCACCATGCCCCATTGACGCCTCTCCCGCTGGCATGCTCAACAGTTCATTGCTCCATAAACCCTTTTAGGTCTCCGAATGGTTTGTCTGTAATAGTCAGGTTCCTTACAGAACAGCTGATTGTTAGTTATCAGGCACCAGAGGGTTAAAGGAGCTCAGTTTGTTCAGCTGTTTCAGGGCCAGTCTTGGGAGTGGACAGCAACTGCTTGTGATGGAAGTGCCCTGTTATCAGTGTGTCTGAAGGAATGAGAGGACTCAATGTTGTCTGTGCCTAGTGCATGTAAACCGCGAGGCTGACTCAATGTTCCACAGTGAATATAACAGGTTCCTCAATATCTTGTCAACAATTGTGTGATTAATGCCCAACCGCTGTAAATGTGCCGCTATTTTCTTGCTCCTCCTCCTTTTTTTCCTTTAGTTTTTGAATATTACAAAGATAATCTGAGATTAATGCCTTTCAGGGAAAACTAGACCAGTATTTTAAAATAGTTTTTTTTTTTAAGAGTGTTTTAACAGTTCCCAGTGACTCTGAAGAGAAGGCTGATTGGAAATGTTTGCTCCACCCTAATGAAAAAGGAATCGCATTTCATTAGTATGTCCCTTCTAAGGCCGAGCTCATACACTCCTTTTAGGCTGCGGCCCCGGAGCGTCTGGCGGCGCGGGCACCCGTTTCAGCCGCGGCCTGTGTTCTGCGGCTGTGCTTGGAGATCAGAGCAGGAGATCCAACGAGGGGGGCGTGGCCATGATGTCACGCGGCTGGTTCACCCTCATTGGCTGAACCGCCACCGTGACGTGGCCAATGCCCAGTCTCCGCGCCAAAAATCTTGTCTTTTGGCCCAGGCGGTCACGCATCGCGGCTTGTGCACGCACACACGCCGACTGGGGCCTACCCCACTGTCTTGTGTGCGGCGTGCACGCTGCAGGGGCCACTGGGAACCTGGCCTAACTGCTGTAGCACAAGCAATCTGTGCTCAGTGTTTGAGGCAATGGGGGGGCGTGGCTATGACATCACAGAGCTGGTTCACCGTGATTGGCTGAACTACTCATGTGACGTGGCCGCCGCATGAACATTTTTTTTGTCTTTTCAAAACGCAGTCACGCGCGGCTTCAAGGGATCCTGTGCTTGGTGCACGCACAAGCGCCCTCGCACACAGTGTAAGCTCAGCTTTAGTTAATTGACAGGATACGGGAGAGATTACGTCATTAAAACACATCGTAATGTTTGGGATCCAATGTTACAAACCTTCCCTAGATAAAAATTCTGCATTGGTTATAAATACTTATGTTTTATTTTTTTAAAGGGCTATGGCCGGGCTTCTATACCTGGCGACAACGTCATCCGTTGTCACAGTGTTTTTTGCCTATAGTGCAGGAGACAAGAGATGGCGACCGGGGGGGTGGCGGGTTCGTGGCTGTGAGCGGTTCCCCCTCATTGCTTGAACCGCTCATGTGCCCACTGACGCCACGCGGCGGTCGCCGAAAATAATCAATTTTCATTGACTTCCCGCGATCGCGACCAAGCCGCCACGCGACGGATTCAATACACTTGTTTTGATGCAATAGCGCGGCCTAAGTCAACCTATTGTACTTTATTAAACAAAACTCTGCCCTTAGTTTTTTTTTTCAATACTACACATCCAGCCTTTGCTTCTGAGGGCTGCTTGTAATGTGAAATGCGCATGGGTAGTCAGACATATATAATAGCGCTATGGAGTCATCAGCAATTTCACAATCTCATTCAGTTAAAGATGTTTTGAAGCAACATGTTGTGTTTAAGTTTCTTGATATGTTGCATACCACCCACAGAGAGTGGCAGAGAAATGTGGGTTTAACACCCTCCACCATACAAAGTACAGCAAAAATAGAATACCCATAAGTGTGTCTGCCTGTCTTTCGTTGGTCCCCATACCAACTTGTCACCCCATTAGCACACAGTGGTTAAGTTGCCAACAAGGATTCTGGGTAGTGACATGCAAATGAGCACTCAGTAGGCGTGCCCCTTTTAGCTTCCTATTACATGGTTCACCTAGAACAGGGGTCCGCAAACTTTCTGTGGCCCCCCCCTGCCTGCTCAGTCCAGTTCTCGTGCCCCCCCCCTTACCTAGGAACGGCATCATGTGACATAACGTGACCCTGTGGCCCCATTTGACGCGCGTTGCCATGGTGACGAGTCGTCAGTAAGTTACAGAGGCCTTGTGCGCTCCCCGGCATTTAATTTAAATGCTTTTGGGGAAGAGCGCAGGGCCTCTGTAACCGCCTTGCACCCCTGACCTAGAGTGTTTGCCAGATGCATTAAACCGCTTATGCTGGTAATCTTGGCTCAAGGAAGATACCCAGAATCCCTTTCTGCAGCTCCATAGCTAGTAAATGTATTATACCCTTTGCTGCCGGAGGGGCCTTTGTTGCTGGTCCTTCTGCTACAGATTGATTATAAGAGACAGACTTGGCCATTGAGAACTTATATTTATGGGGATCACCAGATTCCACTTTATTATGCTCTTGGCGAAACTAATTTTGGTTTAATTCATTTCTACGTCATGATGATCCCTTGACTCCTGTTTATTAGGAATTGGGTTAATTGATTGGTTTGTAACGCTTATTCCTCGCGGAGTTCAGTGCATATGTGAAACCAGAACTGGCTCAGCCTGCTGATTATTGAAACTGGAGTCCCCTTCCTAGCTGCAGTGTAAATGTGCAAACTGTGATACTCTGAGCAAAAACAAAACACCTTTTTTAAAGTTGTTTTCCCCTGATTGTGTAGAATCAGCAATCTTCATACTGTATGTTGTCTGAGACTTGTTGGCACTTTTTCAGTTGTAAGTCCGCAGAACACTGCAGTCCTTTTTAATTGGATAGGAAACCATTGTTAACTAAAAGGTTAAATGTGCAGCCTGCAGTGCCGAGGAGAAACATGTTTGATTTGCAATTCTATATTTTCTCAATTACACTTGGACCTTTTTTAAAGGAGCAATCAATGCAATATCCTAGATGTGTTATTTTGTTTTTAAATCCGTTCTGTTGTATTAGATACTAGCCTTTTAAAAAAAATTATTTTTTTATTCAACTCTCCATTAAAATTGTTATGAGTATTAATATACTGAGCATCCTTTGATTTCTATAGCAGGTTTTAGTCCACCTCCCCAGCAGTGCAAGATATTTGTAACACTTTCCTGTTTGTGATACTTTGTTGACAATATTCTCAGGAGTTTGAGATGCAAACTGTAACAATAGATAATGTTACCTTCGTAATATAAGAATACATTGTAGCTGCTGAGTTACACTGACTGAAGAATTGATTGGAAACTTAAAGGCAGCCATTTAGTGAACCCTCCTAATCGATCACGACAGCTTAGGTAATTAGTTTTCAATAAAAGTAATCAAATGTGGCATATATTAAAACAAAAATCTTATAATTCTGTTTTTTAAACTGCTTTTTAAAAGGAGCACAGAACCTTAAGGCAGGGGCGCGCAAACATTTTTGGCGGTGCCCCCCCTGCCTTACCTTCTCTGTTGCCCCCCCCCCACCTTACCTCACGCAGCATCAAATGACGCTGCGGGATCGTGTGACAACACGTGACCCGCGGCGTCACTTGATGTCACGTTACCATAGCAACCACAGCATCATTCGGCGCCGCGTTGCCATGGTCACGCATTCTGAAGCTGGCAGAATCCTGGTAAGTAGAAGTTGCAGAGGCCTCGCGCGTTCCCCCGGCATTTAACTTAAATGCCTGGAGGGGGAGAGTGCGAGATCTCTGCAACCGGTCGCGCCCCCCAGTTTGCGCACCGCTGCCGTAAGGGATGTAACATCGTAACAAGCCCCCCCCTCCCCCCTCCCCCCTCCCCCACCATGCCTATTTAGTGCTCGGTTTAATGTCTGGTACCATTTGGTCCTATTTCTACCGGTAAAGGAAAGCAGTGGAAACAGTAAACTTTCTCTCCTGGGTTGAAACGCCACCTTTATGGGTATATTACATATACATCAAAGCAGCTGTTTTCTGACAAATTCTGATTGTCAATGGGAATTTTCATCTGACAAGGCCCGAACGGTCGCTTAGGAGTATTGAATTTATCCCTTAGATGATTAGATCAGGGGATCTCAACTCCAGTCCTCAAGTCCCCCAACACATCAGGTTTGCAGAATATCCCTGCTTCAGCACAGGTGGCTCAGAATTTACTGTCGCTTTTTCCTCCGCAATATCACAAAGATACACCCTTTCCTCTGTTGCTCGATGGCTAAAACTCTGACACAGGCCCTTATTCTCTCCCATCTCGACTATTGTAACCTTTTGCTGCCCGGCCTTCCTGTCTCCCCTACAATCTATCCTAAACGCTGCTGCCAGAATCACTTTCCTGGCTTCCTATCAAATCCCATATCTCACACTCCATTCTCCTCCTCACTATCAAAGCTTTACTCTTCTGCTCCTCCTTACATCTCAGCCCTAATTTCTCGTTATGCACCATCCCGACTCTTGCGTTCTGCTCAAGGATGTCTTCTCTCTACCCCCTTTTGTATCTAAAGCCCTCTCCTGCCTTAAAGCTGCAGTTCAGTCTTTTTTTTTTTTTTTTTTTTACGTTTATTTTTTTACTTCAATAGTTTCATGTGTGCAATCTCTAATTACCTAAAGAACAGTATAGCTGCAGGTCAATTCGTTTTCCATGTATTGATAGGTCGAAATTTGGTGACATATTAAAAGCTTCCATTGTTTATAATCTGCTTGACTAGCAGTGGAAGCTCATGAATATTCATGAGCACTCATGCATTGACATGTGCTAGAGGGAGGGCAGGGCTGACAAAGGGGTGTGCCAGAGCTTGTGACAGGACATGAAGGGGCAGTGCCTTAGCAAATGGCTGTTAAAATAGAATACAAGAAAATTGGTCTTTCAAAGTTGTTTTTTTAAAAAACAGAAAATGCTAAAAGTATTTTTTCTTACTACAGAACTGATTTATTAAAAAAAACACACATGCAGGATATTGACTGAACTGCAGCTTTAAACCCTTCTCACTGACTGCCCCACACCTCTGGAATGCCCTTCCCCTGAATACCCGACTAGCACCCTCTCTATCCACCTTTAAGACCCACCTTAAAACACACTTGTTTAACGAAGCATATGAGTAGCTAAGTGGCCAACGCTATACACCTGATACATAAAGCTTGGCCCCCTGCAGACGCACTTACCAGAACTCCCTCCTACTGTCTCTATATGTTCCTCCTGCTTACCAATTCGATTGTAAGCTCTTCAGAGCAGAGACTCCTTTTTCCTAAATGTTACTTTTATGTCCTGAAGCACTTCTTCCCTTGTTCTGTTATTTGTATTTGTTATTTATGATTGTCACGTGTATTACTGCTATGAAGCGCTATGTACATTAATGGTGCTATATAAATAAAGACATACCTACATACTGGTGCTGAAGCTGGGATATCCTAAAAACCTGACCTGTTGAGGGGCTTGAGGACTGCAGTTGAGTACCCCTGGGTTAGAGCAGCTTGGGAATTCGTAACAGCAGAAAACAAGACCAAATAAATGTTGGGCAGTGTTTTAAAGAGCATGTATTAACATGTAGTGTGTGTCTATGTATGTGCATGTGTAAGATACAAATGTCTTCATGGTAAAACATTCTCGTGACCTGACTACCTTCACTTGGGTCACTTCCTGTTCTCGATATGAGTCATAACCATATCATCTTACACTTTCGGGGTTGTGGTGTGCTGGGGGTTACAGTGTCTGGAAAACCGGTGTGTAATAACCGTACTCACCTGTGACTCATAAGAGGTTATTTATTCAACAGTGACACTGCCAGCCAGGGCGGCGATGTCGCATACCTGAACCTATTGATATGAATCTCGCCATTCTAAGTATTGGGGCCATAAAGTTATGAGACAAACAATTTCTTCAAAGTGAACGTCTCCTCTAAGACAGATACAAAGTAGAGCTTTACCGGCAAGTTCATTATGAAGTTCTCCATTTAATGTGGCAGCCAAGAACAGTGGAGAGACCACGTTTCAGGTCCCATCACCTGATAACCGGTCCATATGGAACATGAACTGTTGTCTCTGTCCTAGAGGAGACCTGCATTTTTAGGAAATTGTTTGTCTATGTTGTGTTGGCTGCACATGCAGGATCCTCCTCGCCTGAAACGGTGTCCCCGCACTATGGAATTGTACTGAATAAAATGATGAGGCCTTTTATATGTTGAGTTGGGCAAGAAAAGCTTTTTTTTTTTCTTCTTTCAAGTCGTAAAAATGTCAGGAGGGCTGATTGATGAGATGGGGTGGGGATGTGTGTGTTTCAATGCAGAAGTTCTGGCCATAAAAGCTGGCATGTTTGAATAGAAAATTAGATTTCAAGTGAGGGAGCACCTGAAATCTCAATTTCCACTCGAGACCCATTGGGAGAAGATTTGATCAATGTTAGACGATAACGTAAGTTAGATTCTTTGTTTAGCTTTTATTTTAAGAAACTGTTCTGCATTTATTGTAACTGTGTGTTTTTGCAATATTCGGTCTGGGACGTTTCGCCGCAACCATTTGGCTGCGAGCAAATCTCAGTCTCCGGGACACTTCGCTTCGATGTCTGCTCTTGCACCAGACTCAAGCCAGGTCTGCCGCGCCCGCCCGCTCCGACAACTGCATGTTTAATTGTCCCGTGCGGGACCGCCTCACTGCCTTGACAGGCCACTTGGCGGGACATTTAAAGATGGCGGCAGGCTTGGCTTGTTGGGTCGGTGCGCGGCGGATCGGACATCGAGGCAAGCTGCCCTGCGATGAAGTCTGTTGGCAGCATTTTGGTCGCGGCCAAACAGCAGCGGCCAAACAGCAGCGGCCAAACATCCCATTCTGTGATCTTTTTCTGTAATCTAAGCCAGCGGGGCACGCAAGATTTTTCTGGGGGGGGGGCGCAGCGTTGCAGGGACCCCGCGCTCTTCCTCCAAGGCATTTAAAGGCATTTAAATGCGGACTCGTATCCATGGCAATGCGGCGTCAAATGACGCCGCGTGGTCATGTAACGTCACATGATGTTGCTGGTCACGTGAGGTAAGGGGGTGGGGCACACCACCGGCAGAGGGGGCGCAGCAAAAAAAAGCTTGCACGCCCCCGATCTAAGCACTGTATTTTATGCTGAACTTTAATAAGTGAGGGTTTGGACTCTGAATGAACTGTTTGCACGCTTTGTATAGAGTAAAGTACATTTTCGGACACATTTTGCAACAACAGGTTTTTGTGTGTTAAGAGCATTGTGTTTATTTTATAAACGGGGATCTTGGACACTGCAACTGTGATATTTCTTGGGTGGTGGCAGTGGATAGATATGATTACTTTATTGCAAAGGGTAAATATGAACTAATTGAAAGTACCTTGCTGGGGTGGAAAGGTGAGTTGGATAGTCTGTGTGTATTATGGTTGCATATCTAAGTCACGTGCTCACTTGTGTGCTGATCGTGACAGATAGTATATAGGGACGGATTGACGGGAGATATTATTGAGGAACCTTTTGTGGGAGGTGAAAAGTGGGTCAGCTAGGTAGCTCTGTATTAACTCTTGTCCCATATGCAGGTCACGTGCTCACAGGTGTGCCGTACGTCAGAGGTCCCCATATCCAGTCCTCAAGGACCGCTAGCAGTGCAGTATTTAAGGATAGCCTCTCATTAGCACAGGCGGCCCAATCATTGTGACTGAACCACCTGTGCTCTAGCAGGGGTACCCGTAACACCTGCACTGTTAGTGGTTCGTGAGGACTGGAGTTGGGGGCCTCTGCCGTACGTGACGATGAACATCATCAGTGTGACTTTCCCCTCTGCTGTCCTGAAGGGATCCCAGGTCTGCTGTTTGGCCCATTTTTGCTAAGCGGCACCATTTCATAATACAGGAAGTCGCCCAACGGCCCATTCATCTGACTCTGCCATATTTTATTATGCAGCGTTACTGCATGAAACAGCTTTGGTGCCAGAAGACATCTTGCAGCCCATTCCCGTAAGTGCCGCAAGTTGTTTTATGGAGTAGCACTACTTAGTAAATAGTGCCCACTTTTTCTACTGACCTGTCTCACAATGGATCAGTTGAAAGATGGCCGAAAATAGGCCTCGCCGCTTTGTCATTAATCTGAACGTTGCCGAGTACGTGACTGATGCAAAGTTAGTTATAGCTACAGAGGCAAGTGAATAAATGATAATTAATAAAGCCATTTTGGCGGCACTGAAATGGTTTAGAAATCCTAGGTTGCTATGAATGTACTTTTTATGTGATTTGTGATTAGATGCCTTACTCCCAATCCTGGTTTTGATCCAATTTATTAACTTCTAGCCCACCAACAATTTTAAAGAGGCAAACCCTACTAGGGCCAAAGCAAACTAATGTCAGTGACATGTTTAAGGTCTCATCTTGGTGATTAATACCTTTTCTACCCAAATGTGACACCTGTAAGTATTAGTCTTTTGTTTCCCAATTACGCTTAGGATTGGTTTGATTACTTCTGGCTGCTCCCTTGTGTGTGTGTGTGTGTATAGGATAGGTTTGATTACTTCTGGCTGCTCGTGTGTGTGTGTGTGTGTGTGTGTGTGTATGTGTGTGTGTGTGTGTGTATGTGTGTGTGTATAGGATAGGGTTGATTACTTCTGGCTGCTCCCGTGTGTGTGTGTGTGTATAGGAAAGGTTTGATTACTTCTGGCTGCTCCCTTCTGTGTGATGTCATTGTGTGATCAGCAAGAGCTTGTACATCCAGAGTCCCCTCCCCCCACCCCTGTTTTCCCTTATCCTCACCCTGTCCTTATCCGAGAGACAATAAAGATAAGGGTGAAGAAAACACTTGATTGACAAACACTTCCCCACTCAGAGGTTGAATAGCTGTCTGTGAGTAGGGTTACTGGCTCTGCACTTCTTTAACCCAGGCTGTGCTGAAAAGCTGTGTAATGCGGAAGCCATACGCTTATTGGGGTCCATGTTAAAAAGGACAAAGAGTTAGTGACACAATGTGATCATTTGCATGTCATTGCCCAGAATACCTGGCTGCAGCAGACGCACTGTATGCTAGCAGATAATGGGGAAAGACAGGGTTGCAGACCTGGCTGAGACATGGAATTGCACCAAAGTGGTATTTTATTCAAGGAGGCCTCTAAGAAATGGGACTGTCTGGCTGTGTGATTGGGCCATTTAAAGTGTTTGCACATAACTAGGGTGACCAGATGTCCCGGGACAGTCCCGTTTTTTTCATTCCTGTCCCGGTTGCCGGTCTGTCCCAGTTTTTGGCCCTGGTCCCGGTTCTTGTAGCAGGATGCGAGGGGTGCTGCGTGATGCACCGTGTGATGTGGCGGGGGCAACGCACGGGCGGTGAGGAGAAGATGCGGTAGCAGGTGAGGATTTGCAGAATGCCGGGGGGTTGGGCTTTTGGAGAATGCCGTCCGGCCACAGGGGATTGGTAGAAGGATACCGGGGGCGGGTCCTTATAGGAGGCCAGGCCGCAGAAGATTGGTTGGAGGTCGGAGGATGTCGGGCGGGGCTTTGCAGGATGCAGGGCCACAGGGGACTGGTTGGAGTACAGAGCACACAGAGCTGCTTCCTTCTCAGAGCAGGTGTGTGTGTGGGGCTGTGTGTGTGTGTGTGGGGCTCTGTGTGTGTGTGTGTGGGGAGGGGGGGCTCTGTGTGTGTGTGGGGCTCTGTGTGTGTGTGGGGGGCTCTGTGTGTGTGTGTGGGGGGCTGCGTGTGCGTGCGTGTGTGTGTGTGTGTGCGGGGGGGGGGGGCCTCTGTGTGTGTGTGTGGGGGGGGCTCTGTGTGTGTGTGTGTGGGGCTCTGTGTGTGTGTGTGGGGCTCTGTGTGTGTGTTTGTGGCTGTGTGTGTGTGGCTCTGTGTGTGTGTGGGTCTCTGTGTGTGTGTGTGTGTGTGGGGCTCTGTGTGGGGGGCTCTGTGTGTGTGTGTGTGTGGGGGGGGGGCTGTGTGTGTGGCTCTGTGTGGGTCAGTGGGTGTGGGTCAGTGGCGCTGTGGGTCAGTGGCTCTGGGTGTGTGTGGGTCATGACAACGGGACGCATTATGGCGCCGAGGCATCACAAGATGCCCCTTTGGCATGGCAACATGTCACCGCCTGACATCAGTGTCTCGTCATGGCAACGGGGTGCGTCACGTGATGTAAGTTTTTTTAATGTGTCCCGGTTTTTCATTTTGAAAATCTGGTCACCCTACACATAACCCACTTCTGGTGCCTCTTCCATTTTTGTCAACAAGAGGATAACGATTGTGGAGAAGGATTTTCCGGATTACTATATTTCAGTAACCCGATCTAGTCGCTGATGAATGTAACACAATGCAGAGCCAGTCACGCAATAAATACTTAATATACATTTTATGTAAAATCATTAGAAAATAAGAGACATTTGGTGTGATGCCTGTTTTTTTTCTCTGAAATGTCATAACTTTTTGGGGTACTGAACATTAGATTTTGGGGCATGATTGTTGCTACTTTTACTGTCCTGGAACATGATTGTCTATTTCTGTTTCCCCCTGTTTCCTCACCCCCCCCCCCTTTTTGCAGCTCTGCCTGCTAGCCCTTTATTTGGATGTAAGCTTTCCCTGCAGCCATCTCCTAGTGCAGGGGGGAATGGATACATTTAGATACTTCCCAATTCTCCAGCCTGCTAGAAGTTGGTTGCCGTGACAACCCCTTTAATAAGTGGACTTTTCCATACTCCCCTGTCTGTATTCACAGGTAGCTTAGCCCTGTCCCTATTCCTGTGTGACAAACATTACACACTTCCTTTCGTACTACCATTCTTACCTACTCCCTTGCAAAGCAATCCGTGTGCCCGTCCCTTGATACAGGAGCACTTCACACAGAGAAGCCCTCTCTACCCACAGAACAACACCCACAAGAACCTTTCATTTCTGTAACTCCCTCAATAAAGTTAAGAAAAGACAAAAGGACTTGTGCTTTCAAAGGGGGATGAGTTCAGCTATCCGGCCATACTTCTATCTACAGTAGCACAAAAATGAAGGAAGGGAGGGGCACACAGGAGACTTGATTTGAGTTTTGAAAAACTTCAATAAGGTGTTCACAGCATCAGAGCTTTAGTACAGTTTCAGGACTAAAACGTTATCTGTACTAAAGCTCTGATGCTGTGAACACCTTTTATTGAAGTTTTTCAAAACTCAAATCAAGTCTCCTGTGTGCTCCTCCTTTCCTTAATTTTTGTGCCATTATCAGGCCCAGCCTTGAGACGCCGGGACCATTGGGAGGTAAGCACCGGAAGCAGAATTATACCTGCATGTCTTTAACAGTGGTGTGCCATGTACTTCTACGATTGCTCCTATATCTACAGCAGCATATAACCCTGTGGCTACAGAATATTTACTTATTTTTGGACAAGCCATGAAAAACTAGCAGTGCCTCTTAGTTCCTGGGTTGTGTTAATGTTTTCCCCTACCAACACCAACACCTACTTTAAATGGTAATGATAAAGGCGGGGGATCTGCAACAAGGAAACTTACCTTGTTTCCGACGCGTCTCCATGGCAACGCGGCGTCAAATGACGTCACGCGACCCCGGAGCATCATTTGATGCAAGTGTAAGGTAGGAGAGGGGGCACGAGACCGGGGGAGGCATGGCAGGGGGGCGCAGCTTAAAAAGTTTGCGCTCCCCTGATGTAGATCATAAGCCCTTCTCGGCAGCACGTGAGGCAGTCATTGAATTTTGTTTACTTCTGAGCTGTTTACAGCAGAGACCATAATTTTTAGTTCATTAAACTGCAACACATGTTTTGCATCCCCCCCCCTCCCTAAGGTAAACATGCAAATATGCCAATTACTGTAAGACTTCCTATTTGAAGTAACAATCCCCACCCCACCCCGCAGTGTAACGGTTACCATGGTAACCTCAGGCACTAGCTATGTAAAAAAGAAATAAATACAAAATCCTGATTTGTAATACTTGAGAGCACAACCTTGTATTACACTCATTATGCAGATTTAAAATAACGGCTTCACCTGACACAACAGCATAGACCCACTCTGTCCTGTTCATGTGGGTGTTTTATTCCCCTCTCCTCTCGGGGCGCCCCTAATCACAGTGCCCCCACAACAGGAAAGTCAGGGACAGAAGACACAGAGAGATTTTCACAGGCAGCGCACACACCAGGACAGGCACAACCTCCCCCCTTTTACTGCCCATGCTGATTCCTCCTCTGCTGGGCCACACCCCCAGGCTTCTGACACCTCCACCCTGATTGGCTTCTCCTGGGGTATACAGCCAATCAGGATGGAGGAAACTGCCCTGCTTTCTCTCTGCTCTGGCAGAACTGGGAAATTCTGTGGCTCCTTTTGATCCACTCACGGAACCCCAGGGTGCCACGGAACCCCCGGGCAAGGCTGCGGAATTCCAAGGTGCCATGGAACCCCTGAGCAGGCACTGCGGAACCCCAGGGTGCTACAGAACCCCCGGTCAGGCGCTGTGGAACCCCGGGCAAGGCTGCGGAACCCCAGGGTGCTACAGAACCCCCGGGCAGGCACTGCGGAACCCCAAGGTGCCCCGGGCAAGGCTGCGGAACCCCAGGGTGCCACGGAACCCCCGGGCAGGCACTGTGGAACCCCAAGGTGCCACGGAACCCCCAGGCAGGCACTGCGGAACCCCGACTGGGAAACGCTGGGTTAGTTGATTAAATGCTCAGACGGCAGCCTTCAATCCTTGTAATTAAAATAAATAAATAAATAAAATTGGCCTAATAAGTTTCTGTTATACTTTTTTACCTTATGAGCTTTGCAATTTTCAGCTATAATCCCTTCTACCATTAGGCTACGCTTATAATACTTGTGACTGCGACGTGGCGCTGTAGCAAGTACATGCCGTCTGTCGTGGGTGCCCATAGTGGGCTCGACCATGACGGAGCGGTCGCGATCGCCAGCAGTAAAAGGATTTGGACTTTTTCGGCGATCACCGCGTGACGTCAGCGGCACGTGAGCGGTTCAGCCAATGAGGGTGAACCGCTCACGGCCATGCCTCCGCCTCGCCCCCCGGTCACCCTCTGGTCTCCTGCACCAGAGTGCAGGAATCGCTATTGCGACAGCTGACGTCACACGGTCACGTCGCCGTAGCCTTAGGCCAGGCTTTTGCAGCTGCGCCCCCTGCCTTTCCTCCTCCTGCTGCTTGCGCCCCCCCCCTTACCTTGATGTGGCGTCAAATGACACTGCGGGGACGTGTGACGTCAAGTCACGTGACCCGCAGCGTCTTTTGACGCGTGTGATGTCACGTCACATGACCCCGTGGCGTCATTTGACACTGCGTTGCCATGGAGACGAGTGACTCTGGCAGAGTCAAGGTAAGTTTTTAGAGTTGCAAGGGCCTCACGCGATCCCCCGGCATTTAATTTAAATGCCTCAGGGAAGAGCGCGGGGCCTCTGCAACTGCCCGTGCCCCCACCAGACAAATTCAGCACCCCCTGGGGGTCGCGCCCCCCACTTTGTGCACCGCTGCCTTAGGCCTCGGCCAGGCTCCCCGCTGGCGTGCTGAGGCTCAGGGAAAGCGGGTGCTTTCCCTGCGCGCCATCAGGGGGCGGGCCATTGGCGTCACGGAGCTAGTTCGCCCTCATTGGGTGAACCGCTCACGTGACCGGCCCTGCGCGCCGGCAAGCGGGACATTTTCAAATTCCCTAAGAAGCGGAAGCGTAGGCGAGCCGCTACTAAAGCCGCTCTAATTGCGACTGTAGGGGCTCAGTGCTGAGCGGGAGCGCGCGTCAGCGCGCCTCCGCCAGCAAGCAGTAAGCTTGGCTGAGGCCTTAGGCAACACATCAGTATGAGTAGAGTTACATACATAAAATCATCCTAATATGTTGACGCCATTTAAAGGAAGTGTTCACAGCCCCACTGCAGAAAGATCATATATAAAGGATGCAATTGTCCCTCCCATGGGTAAGAAGCCACTTTTGATGTCGGTGGTTAGAACAATTTGGTTTGAATAGTTTATTTTCTTAGAACTGAAGGGTTGTGGGAACACGTTTAATCTTTTCAGTGCCACTGGACCTCCGCCACGTCCGATCACATGACTCAGCCAAAATGCCGGTAAAGGAAATCGCGGGCGCTCCGCTTGCGTTTTGATTTGTGGTCGACTCAATCAACCCCTAGAAAACAAACAAGTGCCCATAATGTACTTCAGGGGTGGCCATCTCCAGTCCTCAAGGGCCGCCAACAGGTCTGGTTTTCAGTATATCCCTACTTCATAACGGCTGAAGCAGGGATATCCTGGAAACCTGACCTGTTGGTGGCCCATTTTCGCACCATTTATGGGTTTTTTTTCCCCCTGTAATGAATCGTGCTGACCCGGAAATGTGTCATTTGTGTTCTGTTCTTTATAACTCCCAGCTTTGCTGACAGGTTGAATCCACGTATGGCAGAACTGTTATTTCATGTAGACCTGCCACTGGGAAAAATATAATTAGCATAATGACACGTTGGCCTCCACTGTACTTGAGATTGAAGTTATCCAAGTAATTTATTGTGACGGAGGTATATAAAAAAAAATGTGTGCAAAGTTTTGGGGTGTTACCCTATATCGGGTGCAGTAATATGATTTGAAGGGGGACACCCCTAAATGTTGCACTATTTGTTTTCTCTTCACCGCTGCCACGATAAATGTCTGAATCACTTGGATAGCTTCAATCCCGATGCAGTGGAGACCAGCGTTTCATTGTTGCACATTGAATGAGGAGGCTGCAGGCATTCCCTCACTCTCCTTTATTGCCCTGGATGAACGAGGATGCTACTTAAAGCTGCAGTTCAGTCAATATCCTGCATGTGTGTTTTTTTTAATAAATCAGTTCTGTAGTAAGAAAAAATACTTTTAGCATTTTCTGTTTTTAAAAAAACAACTTTGAAAGACCAATTTTCTTGTATTCTATTTTAACAGCCATTTGCTAAGGCACTGCCCCTTCATGTCCTGTCACAAGCCCTGGCACACCCCTTTGTCAGCCCTGCCCTCCCTCTAGCACATGTCAGTGCAGGAGTGCTCATGAATATTCATGAGCTTCCACTGACAGACAAGCAGAATATAAACAGATCCCTTCACTAATTATGTCACCAAATTTCGACCTATCAATACATGTAGAACGAATTGACCTGCAGCTATACAGTTCTTTAGGTAATTAGAGATTGCCCACATGAAACTATTGAAGTAAAAAAATAAATTAAAAAAAAAAAAAAAAAAAGATTGAACTGCAGCTTTAATATGAGCGCGCCGACTCATCTGTCATTTACAAATATCACTGGAATATTATTTTTTTCTCTCCATGTAACTGCTTAAAAAATAAAAATAAAATAATATGTACATGAAGAGTATGGGTGCGGTTTTGGGTGCTAAACCCCTTACACAATAGGACAAAGTTCTCTTTAAAAAAAAAAAAAAAAATCAATTTTAGACTAATTTCATTTCAAACCTAATCGCGATTCCTGGAGAGGAAGGGGCGGTGAGATAATCATATGCCTGTACCTCTGATTCCTTATTGCCTGATAACTTCTTATACTCTGTAAGTGAGCACTTGTGAAGTGTTTTTTAATTCATTAAATTGTTACACAGTTCGCGCTTTGGTGTGTTCTTGTCCTCTGCTGTAGTGCACCCTATCCATCCCATCCTGGTCCCCAGACGCCCCTCTACGTGGGACTACTGTTCGTGTACACTTTATGTGTGAAATGCCTTTACTCACTGTCTGCTTGTGAGTATAACCTTTGCAGAATTTCATAGGATTATCATTTTTGTGCTATACAGTACTGTACTATTTTTGTGATCTCTCTTTTACATGTGCATGGTGTCCTGCTCCCTTGTCAGCTCTACCCACTGGGTGGGTGGGAGACAGTGACTGGGTGGGTGGGAGACAGTGACTGGGTGGGTGGGAGACAGTGACTGGGTGGGTGGGAGACAGTGACCTGGGTGGGTGGGAGACAGTGACTGGGTGGGTGACAGTGACTGGGTGGGTGACAGTGACTGGGTGGGAGACAGTGACTGGGCGGGAGACAGTGATGGTGGGAGGGTGTGTGGGAGACAGTGACTGGGTGGGTGGGAGGCAGTGACTGGGTGGGTGGGAGACAGTGACTGGGTGGGAGACAGTGACTGGGTGGGAGACAGTGACTGGGTGGGAGACAGTGACTGGGTGGGAGACAGTGACTGGGTTGGTGGGAGACAGTGACTGGGTGGGTGGGAGACAGTGACTGGGTGGGTGGGAGACAGTGACTGGGTGGGTGACAGTGACTGGGTGGGTGACAGTGACTGGGTGGGAGACAGTGACTGGGCGGGAGACAGTGATGGTGGGAGGGTGTGTGGGAGACAGTGACTGGGTGGGTGGGAGGCAGTGACTGGGTGGGTGGGAGACAGTGACTGGGTGGGAGACAGTGACTGGGTGGGAGACAGTGACTGGGTGGGAGACAGTGACTGGGTGGGAGACAGTGACTGGGTGGGTGGGAGACAGTGACTGGGTGGGTGGGAGACAGTGACTGGGTGGGTGGGAGACAGTGACTGGGTGGGTGGGAGACAGTGACTGGGTGGGTGGGAGACAGTGACTGGGTGGGTGGGAGACAGTGACTGGGTGGGTGGGAGAGAGTGACTGGGTGGGTGGGAGAGTGACTGGGTGGGTGGGAAAGAGTGACTGGGTGGGAGAGAGAGTGACTGGGTGGGAGACAGTGACTGGGTGGGTGGGAGAGAGAGTGACTGGATGGGTGGGAGACAGTGACTGGGTGGGTGGGAGAGAGACTGGGTGGGTGGGAGAGAGTGACTGGGTGGGTGGGAGAGAGTGACTGGGTGGGAGAGTGACTGGGTGGGTGGGTGACAGTGACAGTGGGTGACGGTGACAGTGACAGTGGGTGACGGTGACAGTGACAGTGGGTGACGGTGACAGTGACAGTGGGTGACGGTGACAGTGACAGTGGGTGACGGTGACAGTGACAGTGGGTGACGGTGACTGGGAGACAGTGACTGGGTGGGTAACAGTGACTGGGTGGGTGGGAGGCAGTGACAGTGGGTGACGGTGACTGGGTGGGTGGGAGGCAGTGACAGTGGGTGACAGTGACAGTGGGTGACGGTGACAGTGACAGTGGGTGACGGTGACAGTGGGTGACGGTGACAGTGACAGTGGGTGACGGTGACAGTGGGTGACGGTGACAGTGGGTGACGGTGACGGTGACAGTGGGTGACGGTGACAGTGGGTGACGGTGACGGTGACAGTGGGTGACGGTGACAGTGGGTGACGGTGACAGTGACAGTGGGTGACGGTGACAGTGACAGTGGGTGACGGTGACAGTGACAGTGGGTGACGGTGACAGTGACAGTGGGTGACGGTGACAGTGACAGTGGGTGACGGTGACAGTGGGTGACGGTGACAGTGACAGTGGGTGACGGTGACTGGGAGACAGTGACTGGGTGGGTGACAGTTTCTGGGTGGGTGACGGCGACAGTGACAGTGGGTGACGGCGACAGTGACAGTGGGTGACGGTGACTGGGAGACAGTGACTGGGTGGGTGACAGTTTCTGGGTGGGTGACAGTGGGTGACGGTGACAGTGACAGTGGGTGACGGTGACAGTGACAGTGGGTGACAGTGACAGTGGGTGACGGTGACAGTGACAGTGGGTGACAGTGACAGTGACAGTGGGTGACGGTGACTGTGACAGTGGGTGACAGTGACTGGGTGGGTGACAGTTTCTGGGTGGGTGGGTGGGAGGCAGTGACAGTGGGTGACGGCGACAGTGACAGTGGGTGACGGTGACAGTGACAGTGGGTGACGGTGACAGTGACAGTGGGTGACGGTGACTGGGAGACAGTGACTGGGTGGGTGACAGTTTCTGGGTGGGTGACAGTGGGTGACTGTGACAGTGACAGTGGGTGACGGTGACTGGGAGACAGTGACAGTGGGTGACGTTGACTGGGAGACAGTGACTGGGTGGGTGACAGTGACTGGGTGGGGTGACCTATCTTGACCGGGCGGGTGCAGCTTGCCGCCGGATGCTTCCCCCTCCTGCCCCCGATATCCCTGCGGCAGCTGCCCAGGACGGGAGGTGGGCTTGGGGGAGGGGGCGCGGGAGGTGAGCTCTTGGGCATGGAAGGTGGGCTCGGGGGGGGGGGGCACGGGAGGTGGGCTCGGGAGGCACGCAGGAAGCTGGCCGCGGGGGGGGAGCAGGCCGCAGGAGGAGCAGGTACTTCCCCCTCCATCCCACATTGGGAGTGGGGGGGGGGGGGGGTGAACGGGGCCCTGCTTGCCCTGCGCATGCGCGCCGGGACCGCGGGGGAATCGCCGCCATTTTTCTAAACTTTTTTTATTTTTTCTTTTATTTTTAATTTATTTAAATAACTGACCCACGGGGCCCGGGACGCCAGTGCCCTTTGTCCCCCCCTGTTGGCGGCCCTGGTCTCGACCCACGGGTAGTGCACCCCTGCTCTAACTAGTAGTGAGGTTTTGGCATCTAGAGAGGTGCAAATGTCTTGCTATTTTCATAACTAAAGGTGTTGGCAAAGATTTACATGCAAAACTGGATTCCAAATGGCAAAATGTTTGAATTTTTGCCACGTGTGAATATAAGAATCTATAGAACCTAGAGCTTGATCCAGTCCTGTTTGTAATGTTGAGAAGGAAGCTGATGGTTCTCGCACTGTAACAGGTGGTGCTGGAGTTGCTCAGCCGGCCTGGCTTACTGTGCTTGCACCGTCGGGGGAGTTGAGGGACTGACACCCTTCTCTTTGCATCATATAGCGGAGTGGGCAGTTGGTCACTGGGTAATAGTGAAAGCATGACTAGTACCCTTGCACACTCAGATGTTGAGGCCTGTTCAGAGATCTCAATCCTCCTCACTATCATTGTGTAAAGTCAGTCATACTAATAATCATCGGCTCCATGTTTATTGCTGAAACAAAGAGAACCATATCAAAGAGTCCTCACTTGTGTCTCTGTCCTGCTTCATTCAGTGATCAAAAATGTCCACAAGAAAAAAGTATTAAGTGCGCGCGGTCCCAAAAATCTTGTAATGTCCCAAAGTGTGTATAAAAGTCTCTCTGCAGCTCCTCACTCTCCGGTGATCAGTGGGGCAAACAACCGAATATATATATATACACATAAAGCGGAACGCAAAAAAAGAGAAAAGAAACATACTATTAGTATAAAATTAAAGGCAATTAATATTTATAGTATGCATAAAATGTAGAAGTTACATAAAAATGGGATCACAATGAATCCAAAAATCACAGTGGGAGCTCGAAGGAGGGGTAGAAGGGAGCGTTTGTACCATCACAATGGCAGGGTCCCAAAATGCCAGATATTCCGGTGGATAAGTTGTTCCGGCTCAAAATTCAAACCGCATCACCTCGCGCTCAAACACCATAGGGAAGTAAAAACTCAGCTGCGCGGAGGAACGTAATGACGCTTCCTCTCTACTGCGTGTGACGTCACCTCTACGCGTTTCGCGTCATACGACGCATCGTCAGGAGGTATGATTGACAGCATAGACGTCCAGTTAAAATTCAGGAGGTGTGAACAAAAACACCAATCGGATTCGTTCATTCTCCTAATAACATTATAGGCTACCATACCTATTCAGTGTTAAATCAAACGGAAAAGCATACATAACATCTCATAAAATTACAGATCTTGCAATATACTTATAAGGACAATGATAATGACCCTAGCTAAATTAGACATACATCATATTAATGAATAACTAAACACACAACAAAATGCATAATAATGAATATACACATAAAAACATACCTATATGAATGATATCGGGACACCAAATTGTTATAGAGGGAACAATATTGGATATACACACTAGGGAGTAAATCACCGGGTGGACTCAATGAATTGATTGAGTTGGCCCCATTTTTGAAGTAATATCCTTAACTCCCTCGAAGTGTATATGAATTCATACATGTGTATGTATTCATGTATATAGAAGTGTACATCCATATGTTAGAGTTTTCATTTCCAGCCTTTTTTTCATCATTTTGTATCATATGTATACTTTATTTATATATTTTTTCATTATTTTTTGTTGTCATTCATTGTATTATGTGTATTTATGTATTTTGTATTGTGTTTACTTACACTGTGTGTTGAGTTGTTTAATATCACGATGTTGTCATTGTATATATTTCAGTTAGGGTATCATTCATATAGGTATGTTTTTATGTGTATATTCATTATTATGCATTTTGTTGTGTGTTTAGTTATTCATTAATATGATGTATGTCTAATTTAGCTAGGGTCATTATCATTGTCCTTATAAGTATATTGCAAGATCTGTAATTTTATGAGATGTTATGTATGCTTTTCCGTTTGATTTAACACTGAATAGGTATGGTAGCCTATAATGTTATTAGGAGAAGGAACGAATCCGATTGGTGTTTTTGTTCACACCTCCTGTATTTTAACTGGACGTCTATGCTGTCAATCATACCTCCTGATGAAGCGTCGTATGACGCGAAACGCGTAGAGGTGACATCACACGCAGTAGAGAGGAAGCGTCATTACGTTCCTCCGCGCAGCTGAGTTTTTACTTCCTATGGTGTTTGAGCACGAGGTGATGCGGTTTGAATTTTGAGCCGGAACCACTTATCCACCGGAAAATCTGGCATTTTGGGACCCTGCCATTGTGATGGTACAAACGCTCCCTTCTATCCCTCCTTCGAGCTCCCACAGTGATTTCTGGATTCATTGTGATCCCATTTTTATGTAAGTTCTACATTTTATGCATACTATAAATATTAATTGCCTTTAATTTTATACTAATAGTGTGTTTCTTTTCTCTTTTTTTGCGCTCCGCTTTGTGTATATTCATTCAGTGATGTTCCTCACCTTTTAGATTGAATTTCTTATCCTTTATCATATTTGTACAGATACGCAGTCACATTCGGGATTATTGATGCACTGTGTAACATGGCATTACAACAACCCGTAGCTCCATGCAAACAGTTGCCACTACTTGGCACAGTAGACCCCAGTAGACTTCACCCCCGAGAGATGCATCCTCATCTGCTGAAATGCTTTCCTGTTGATTGCGAACATAGGTTTAAAGCGGGGGTGAGCAACGCCAGTCCTCAGGGGCCACCCACCAACAGGATGTTTTTTCAGGAGATCCCTGCTTCAGCACAGGTGGCTCAGTCGAAGACCTGACCTTTTTGTGGCCCTTGAGGACTGAATTTCCCCTCCCCTGGTTTAAATTAAGGAATACCGGAACCCTTCTAGTACAAGTGCAGCATACCTGGCTACTATTCTTTATTTATGGTTTAGCACAGGGATGCACAAACTTGGCGGTGCAAAATTTCCTGTGGGGAGCGTGCGGCGCTTACAGAGACTCCTCGCTCTTCCCCAAAGCAATTAAATTACATGCCGGGGGAGCACGCAAGGCCTCTGTATATCATTTACCTTGTCTCCGGGGGCTTCTAGTGTCGCCATGGCAATGTAGCGTCAAACGATGCTGCGTGGTCAGATGACGTCATGTTGTCATGGCAATGCGTCGTCATGTGACGTTAGAGAACACCAGAGAAAGGGTGAGGGGGGGGGGGGAGGGGCCAGCAGGCAGGAGGGCGCAGACAAGAATGTTTGTGCACCCCTGGTTTAGGAGGGGGATTGGTGGGTAGACGTGTGTACAAATACTTCACATCAGAGCAGCAAGTATATTTTCATCTCTCTCTCATGGAACCCAGATTGAAACGTAAAGTTTCGCTGATATTTATATTGTAATCATATAAATAATGTCTTGTTAAAACCAATAGATTTTTATGGCCTGTTTAAGGGCTCTAAATGTCCCCCCCCCCCCCTCTGTGATGAAGAACAGAATATATAACATTATTTCCTTTGGGAAGATGTACATTGCTTTGCTATCTAATTAATTAATGGTTAAATTGGGAGTGCTAAGGAAAAATGTTAAACCTGGTGGTGGGTCCTTTCTGATTACTTTCACCTTGTGCGACTCTCAAACCCTTTTGCTTGTTTAAAGGAATATGAATGCCAAAGGTGTCTGCTTGTTCCATGTTCATGGTAGAACCAGTTTCCATCTTTTAAATGTTTTGAAGCTGTGGACAGAGAAATCATTGTCCAGCAGCTGCGTGTCTGATCTGCCTTCCAAAGACACGTCAGATCCACTATTCAGCAAGACCACTCTCTCTTGTAGTTGGCCACATATTGTGCTCTAAGATAGAGGAACTTGATCTAAAATTATTGTTCAACCCAGTGTTTTTCAACCAGGTTTCCTAGGAATCCTTAGGTTCAGGGAGCATCCCTAAAGTGTCCCGCGAGCATCCCTAAAGTGTCCCGCGAGCATCCCTAAAGTGTCCCGCGAGCATCCCTAAAGTGTCCCGCGAGCATCCCTAAAGTGTCCCGCGAGCATCCCTAAAGTGTCCCCTGCAATTTTCAGGTCATTTGAAAATTGTACAATTTTCAAATGACCTAAAAATGTCAGGGAACCCTTGAGGGATGTCTGGAGAACCCAAGGGTTCCTTGGAACCCCTGTTGAAAAACAAGGCCCTATATGTTAATAGAAAGGACACAGATATTTAACTGAATTGTTTCATTGTTTGTTGAGAGACTTTTAACATGCGACTTTTTGAAATAATGATGGGATTTTCCTTCTTAGCAAGAGAAGCCATTGTTTCCAAAGCTGAATTGATGTAGTCCAGTATTTCAATCTCGCAGAAGCCAGCAGGGAATTTCTAGAATTCAGGGAACCGTTAATTTGTCACTGGAGCCAATGAACATCCGGTGTTGCTGACGGCAATAACAATTGTTTATTGGACTTAAATCTTACAGTGAATACTACTTTCTGCTGCACAAAGGCCTTTCTGTGTCTGCTGTTACCGAGTTCAAGGAATGTGCATCACAAATCAGCACGGTGGCAATAGAGAGACGGCCTTTATAATCCTGACTTTCATTTACTTTGGTGATTTTAAGTTTCTGGAAAATGTGTAATATAAATCCTACGTAGTATTCGTTTCTTAAGTGTGACCAGGATTTAAGTCACGGATTTACATTTGGTGCAGGATACGGAGCGCAAATCCTCCCAGGTATATGCAAGAATAAAATAAGGGGGGGGGGGGAAAGAGTGCAAAAAAGCTTTAAAAATATAGAGGTAGAAAAAGCTAAATTCATCGCACTAACATGCAATGCATTAGAATAAGGTGATGAAGAGGTTAAACCTCGTAATGTGGTGGCGGGAGCCTCAGTATGGGATGAGGGTCAGATCCGGTGTAATGTTAGACTTCAGAGCCTCTGCTCATAGAAATAAGAGAGAAATAGACTATAGAACAGAGATGCAATTTACTAACGATTGGAAAAAGTCTTTTTTTTCACCGGAGCTGCACTTCCCCCAATGGTTCTTGTATTGTGACATGTAATATTCTCATTACATTCATTTTTCACATGTCACAGGGTTGGTTGAATAGTACCTTAATTTACAAGGGAAGTTTGCGCTTTAACCTCCTCCACTTTTGTTCATGGATCTACATTTGTTTGATTATTATTTTTTTAAATATAGCTTTTTATATACAGCTCAACCCCGTTATAACGTGATCCGTTACAACGCGAATCCGCTTATAACGCGATGCAAGCGTGGCTCCCAATTTTTGTATTTATGAATACTTTGCAACACGATTATTGGTATCTTAAATACTTTATTGTACAATGCATACAATTGTACAGTATTTCTAACGCGATCCGCTTATAACGCGATGTGATTCTTTGGACTCCAAGCACAGCGTTATAAGGGGGTTATCTGTACTATTCACTTTTTTTCTTTTTTCATTAGTACTTTAGCATTTTAAACGTGTACAATGTACAAACGGTAAAAATAAATCCTACTAGAATAGTAGGAGTTTTGCTTATAGTTTATAGTTTAACAAATGTACAGATGGTGTAGAAACGAACTAAACACCAATAAATGGAAGACACACCTTCTAATTATCTAGAAACAGAGATTTTTGAATTTCAAATTTAACTCATCATAAATATGGTATGCATTGTTTGCCGTGGCTTACATTTTTTAAGCAAATTAAATGAAGTATCTATACCAGGGGTGGGCAAGAAGACTGAGCCACTGATTGAGCCACATGTGCTGAAGCAGGGATATCCTTAAACCCTGACTTGTTGGTGGCCCTTGAGGGCTGGAGTTGACCACCCCTGAACTATACAATGTATTAGTAGACTAAAGACTATATTGAATCTAAATATTCACCGAATTTAATGTAAATTGAGCATTAAAACATTCCCAGGATAAAGAGACTTTTCAGTGACTTTAGGAGATAAACAACTCGGCCAATGAAGCCAATTAATCCCCTGTTACTTTCTTGGGAAATTTTTATTGCGAACATGTTGGTGACGATTAAAAGAACATTTATATCTGTGTGTTGTTACTGTAGTAATGCTTATTTTTTTTTTATTGGCATAATATGATATTGCATCTGAAAAATGAATGGTGGGATTCCAGTATATACCCCACAAAATAACAACCTTTTGTAAACCTTGAACCATCTAATTGGCTATCCTTAACTTCTCTCTCCATGCAATAGCAAACCTTTAGCTTCTGGGTAATATTTCCAAACGGCATTTCTTAGGCCGAGCTCATACACTCCGCTTGCTTGCGAGAGCGCGAGCTCATACACTCCGCTTGCTTGCGAGAGCGCGAGCTCATACACTCCGCTTGCTTGCGAGAGCGCGAGCTCATATACTCCGCTTGCTTGCGAGAGTGCGAGCTCTTGCTGCTGTAGCACAAGCGATCTGTGCTCATCGTGATGGGGGTGTCTGGCTATGATGTCACGGAGCTGGTTTTCTGTAATTGGCTGAACCGCTAACGTGACGCGGCCGCCGCTTTAAAAGACACATTTTGTCTTTTCAAAACGCGGTCGCTCGATCGTGCGCGCACTAGGAGTGGCCTCAAGGGATCCTGCACTTTGTGCTTGCAGGGCCGCCAACAGAAATTGTGGGGCCCGGGACAAACATTTCAATACCGTGTCGGCGGTATTGCCTGCCACGCCCCCCCTCCCCCATTTCACACCTCACGAGCCCCCATCTCTTCCCCCCCCCCTTTCCATGTATGTCTCTCCCTTCCGTCTCACCCTGCCCGCCTCGTATGCATTTCTCTCCCCTGCTTCTCACTCTTATGCTGGGTCCATAAGGGGGGAAGCCGCGCTGAGCCGTGTGGACGCTCCGAGCTGAGCCCCGTCATCCTCAATGAGGATGTCTTTAGAGGGGGCTTCCGCGAGCGTCTGCAGGCCTGCTGAGGCCGTGATGTTGACGCTTCGTGGGCTATTGGCCCAGTGATGGTACTGCCCCGCCTCCCGATCGCGCACGCTGGCTCGTCTGCCAGGCCATGGAATCGCTCCTGACCGAGCAGGCGAGCCTCAGCGTCAGCGCGGAGGAGCGCGGCTAGACCCCTCTATGGCCTCGGCCTTACTCCCTCTTTTCCTCACTCACCCCCTCTCTCCTCTCCCTCCGTCAATTACCCAACGCTCACTCATTCCGTCCTCCCCCCACACAATTCCCCCCACAAGATATACACCAAAAAACTTCCCACCCCCAAATACATACAAAAAAATCCCCAACCCCCAAATATATTCAACCTCCCCCACCAAATGCATACAAAAAACCCCACCTACCCAATTCATATAAAAAAAAACTGTGTGTGTAAAAATACTCCAACACCCTCAATAATATATATATATCAGACTTACCTTGGGGATGATGGTCAGGCCAGTGGCTGTGGGGGGTGGGGGGTGGTGCGCGGCATGCTGATGCTGTGGGGGGGCAATCCTGTAGGGGAGTGGCGGGACGGCCCTGCGCTGTGGAGGGGGGTGGGATGGCCCAAGCCCTGCACGGTTGGTCGTTGCAGCGGGCCCTGCTGCAGGCACCTGTGGCACGTTGCTGCTCCCGCGCGTGCTGGTGTTCTGCGGGGGGGGGGGGGGGTGGATGGGTGCGGCGATGCTGGCCCGATTCTGCGTGGGACGGCCCAGTGTCTGCCGGGTGGGGGGGAGGGGAGGGCTGATGTTGTGGTGGTGCTGGTCCAAAATATGGGAAATGGTGGGGGGGGAGGGGCGGGGCGGCCAGGTGGTGTGATGGTGCCCCATGCTGCGTGTGGAAGGAGGGGTTAGCTCACGGCCCCGTAGCTGCGCAGGGGGGGGGAGGTGGCAGTGCTGCTGGGGGCACGGCGGCTGGTAACAGCAGTTGCCGCCGGCCCCGCTGCAGACATCTGTCTCCCAATGCTGCCGGCGCGCCGGAAGCTTAACCCAACATACTTCCGGCGCTGCCAACAGGGAGATCCGGCGCCGGGAGCAGTGTGTTTTTTTTATTTTTTATTATTAACTGGCGCCTGGCCACGCAGGAGACCCGGGCGGCCGGGCCCCCCTGACCCACGGGGCCCGGGACGCCAGTATCCTTTGTCCCCCCTATTGGCGGCCCTGTGTGCTTGACGCATGCGCACGTGCCATCGCACACAGTATAAGCTCAGCCTTAGGGACCTTCTGTATAGGTGAGTGTTTGCCAATCAACTGTTTTCAGTACCGTAAATTCAGCCGGTCCATATCACAGAGCCAATAAGACAGAGGTGGGAGATATGACCAATGTGCAAGCACATGATATAATTTCAGTGTACAGTAGGTTAACATTTCGGTTTAGATAATTGATTTTAGAATCAAAATGTTTGTTCATTTGAGCTCCCAAGTTCTTTTTTCTTAGTGTGTTTCTCTTCTCTGTGTTTTCACTTTAGGAATGTTTAACCCATGCGTCCAGTTTCGGAGTATTTTGTACATTGGATGTAGTGAACCACATTAGAGAGCTGGCACGTGTATAACTTTTTTGGATTTTGAACTGGTTGTGTGGGGTGCAGATTGTGTCCTCTAGAGATGACATTTGTACATGTTTTGAATCTATTGCAATGATCTATACTGTATACTGTACCTTGTGCTGTTTTGTCTTGATTTCTGAGGGGGTAGTGTTTCTGATTACTAGATTGGATGTTTATATGAAAGCGTATGGGGTATATGGAAATGTATCGGGATGTTATCTTCACAGAGTCTTGGCTATAGTTCTTTGATATATTTTTGGGATTCCGGTGCTTGGTTATATTGTGCTTTGAGTCAATACTTGTGGGGGTCGATTCAAAATCTGTTTGCCTTTGCTCTGTGTGTCTGGACTGGTTGCCGGATCTAGTAAGGTGTTTGTGATGGTCTGTTGGTTTCCTAAAGATGCTTTTTGTTATCAAGGAAGCGTAGGGAGAGTGCTGTGAATGAGTGTCCGTTGTTAAGCTTCCTGTTGGATTTCTATGAGGGAGTTCATACCTTCTGTCCAAATTTGTGAAGATATCATCAATATATTGGAAGTATGCAAGTGGTTTGCTGCTGCCTTGCCCAAATAAATCATCCTCCTAGATGGTCAAATTTTTTGCCACACTGGGGAGTCATCCATGCGCACATGCTAATTGCCATTGTTCGACCGTTTAGTGTTTGCCATTAACTGTGAAGTAGTTGTGTTTTTAGGATGAAATGGATGAGTTTGGCATAGTATTTGGGGTGGATGTCCTATGACTGCTCTTTGGCTTGTAGGACTTTTAAAAAGCTGATATTTCACCAGCATGTGGGATGTTGGTGTAAAATAGTGGGCATTTATTGCAGCTAAGGTGGTATTAGGAAGTAAATGCCCAAAGCTGTGTATTTTTTAGAGGAAGTAATTGATGTCCTGAATGTAGCTGGTTATTTCTGTAACTAAGGTTTTTTTAGTGTGTTTTTTATATTAGTTTTAATATTCCTTTGGTTAGGATATCAATTCCAGATATGGCTTCCTGGATTCACAGATTTGTGTATTTTGGGGAATATATAAAATGATTCTGGTTTGGGGTCTTCGGGAATCGGGCTGTTGATATTCTGAATATCTTTTGGGAAGTATTTGATTGTGTATTGTTCCTTGGGTTATTTTGGGTAATTCTCTTTGTAAATGTAATCTGTTGTTCATTTCTTGGATACTGTCCTGATGCTTTCGAGTAACCACTGCACCTCTGCTGTCTTGATTACAGTAGGTTTAATTATTTTAAGGATTGTATTGCTTCAATTATGTAAAAGTAAAGTATGTACTTGAGGGTATGATATAGGGCAGTAAGAAATCACAACAGTATTTATCATGAGATAATGATGCATATACAGTACAATGTGCTTCAATTGTGTCTCTAACTTGTACGCGGTATTGATGATTTTGAAGTTGAATCTCTGAAAGGTTTATGTAAAGGAGTATAAACTTTGGTCCATTAAATAATATTTTCACTCTGTTTTGAGATTTCTATTCATCTGGATTTAGCAGGTAATTCCTTTTATGGTACACATGGTGTAATCGCGGTGATTACTCTGTTGCTCTAAAGTTCTTTAGTAGAGCTGTTCAGCAGAAGTTGAATTGTATGTGCTGTTTGTAGGGGGCTGCCAGTGCTAGGTTCTTTAGGTATGATGTTGTATTTTGCACTTTGTCTTAATAAATCTACTTTCTAACACATAAGGCAACCAATTGTAGAATAAAGCTTAGCCTTTGTCTGTCGTATGCAAATTAAGAAGGCGCACGAGTAGAGGACACTTTATTCAGTATCCCTGTCTGAGGCAGATTTCAGTTTGAGCTGAATAAAATAAAGCTTACATATTTTCAATTATTATGCAAGCCGGGGCTATGATTCTACCAAATGATTTCTGAAACATACCACCTGAGTCACCCAAAGGCATCTCCCTAAGAGGGACTCCCCAAAATGCTTTCACTGCTCCTGTCCAGTAAGCCAGCGTGGATGGGGTTAACCGCATTAGGAATAGAGGTGCTTTAAAGCCCCGCTCATTAGTCCCTCCCACTGCATGTCTGCTGTGAGGTCCAGGTCTGTGCTATGCTGCTGTATCATTCTACCAAAGGATCTCATGGACATAACATCCAAGTCTCCCCAAAGGCGTTAGCCGTAGGACAGCCAAAGGGTGTTGCCGTTTGCTGCCATTCACTGATGTTTGGTAATGTTACAGCTGCTCTATTGCAATCTGAAACTCACCAGCCCTCTCATCCCCTGTACCCAATGTCTACTTACCCTGCCTATAGATTGTAAGCTCCTTGAAACGGGGCCTCTTCTAACACAACACATTGGCGGCTTATCCTACAGTACCTCTTCTAACACTGTGTTAATCCTGCCTGTAAATGTTACTTATGCCCATAATCGTGTCGCTAACAGTCCATGAAATGGCTACAAACTAAATGTATAACCTTTGTTCCTTTTAATGCAGCCATGTATTATTAGAACTCTGGCTTTTCCTGTCTATATCATGTGTAACAAAATAATTGTATTTAATTGTGGTTGTTCTCAAACTGACTAAGCTATTGCGAGGCCTCCTTTAAGTGGAGGCATGTATTTACTTAAAAAATAAATGACGATGATGCCTCAATAACGGTGAAACAATAGGAAATTAGGTAACATTCTGAGTGGTGTTGGAGCAATAAAGTCTGTACTGTTTCATCACCATACAGAATGTTACCCAATTCTCAGATTCAACTTCAAAATCATCAACACCACAATTAATTTACAGACACCCATTTGGAACACATTGTACTGTACTGATGCAGCGACAAGTATGCGAACACTTGCCTTTGAAAATCTGGGGCAATCTCCCAGTTTGAATGGGACTGCCAGGGACCCCTGCTGTGTTAATTCGATGGGCCATTAGTCTGTCTGCAGAAATGTTGCACCATTACTGGGAGATTGCCCCAGATTTTTCCAGGCAAGTGTTCGGATACTAGTGGCTGCATCGATATATGCACCATTATCATCATAACGATAAATACTGCCGGGATTTCTTACCGCGCAATCCTAATACCCTCCTGTATGTACATTTTTTTTAATTTGAATTTTTTCAACTATATTGCAGCAATACAATGCTAATAAATAAAAATAAACATACTGTAATCATGACAGCAAATATGCAGTTGTTCGAAACCATCAGGACTATATCCAAGAAGTGAAAAACAGATTACACTTACAGTACTCAGAGAATTACCCCCAAACCCTACGGAACAATACACCAAGAAACTACTGTACACAATCAAATCATTTCCAAAAGATATTCAGAATATCAACAGCCCAATTCACAACGACCCCAAACCAGAACCCTACTGTACAGTACTTTATTGCTAATATAACCTAATGCCAATCCCATTTCCTAATTGTTTCACAGTCATTGAGGTTTATTCATAGCCCTAGCGTGCATAAAAGTTGAAAATAGGTTAAAAAAAAAAAATTCTGCTCAAACTGAATCGGACGCTAAGAGAGAGGATAGCAAAGTACTGTACAGTAACATCTCCCAGGCTCATTTCAGAGTGAAAGTAGTTTTTGCTCATAAAATGTTTACATGGTTCATCTAAAACAGAGACTGGGTCATCTGTGATCCAGTCTCTGTCTTTCTGTGCCTTGATTAGCAAGAATTAGAATTCAGCAGCAGTTACAATGTCTTCTTGTTTGAGAATCAGAGCCTTGGGTTTGATTTGGCTGGGTATGGGTAGCCTGTGAAGGGATTGGCACAGTGAAGCAGCAGACTTGGAATGGCTGGTGAGGTAGATGAGCCTTGCCACAGCATTAAGCATGGATTGAAGGATGGACAGTCAGAAGAGGTGGAAACAGACTAGGAGCAAGTTATAGACCATAGTCCAGTCCCTTACATTTTCAGGGATTGCTTGGTGAGGAAAGGGTGTATTTTAGCAATGTCGAAGAGGTGGAAGCTGCAGGAATTGATGAGTTACTGAATGTGTAGTATAAAGGGGAAAACATGACGCCTAGACATCTGGGTTATGGTATTGGGAGGATAGTGGATTGAACTATTCTCAGTGAGGTCAGGCATAGGGTTCGCTTTAGAGGGATGGGGTTAGATCTGATTTGGACATGTTGAGTTTGAGGAAGCGGTGAAGCATACAGGAGGAAATGGCACAAAGCCGGTTAATCTGGGAAGTGGGAATGAGTTCAGAGGACCTGTAGGTTTGGGTGTCACCATAGTGGTAGCGATAACCAAATGACTATTGGTTTGCTCATCTCAATACATATTAGGCACCAAAACCACAGTAATATATCATCACAATGCCATAACCCAGATGTCTAGGTGTCGTCATGTTTCCCCCTTTTTTTTATTTATTGGGACTGTCCTCCAAGTCACAAGTTCTCAATTTTTTTTATTTTTCAGCAGAATTTTTTTTTGTCAGCTTAAATTGATAGGATTCAGGCACCAGAGAACGTGAAGGCCTCTCTAGTCCAGTCGTGAGCTGTGGGGCACATATTGGGAAAAATTAGGAAGCTGCTCTTACAGTAGCTCCTCCGTTAGAGTAAGGAAGAGGAACTTTGTCTAGACTCAAAGTAGTAGAAGCTGTAAAGCTTTGGATCTAATTTTGTTTTAAAGTTCAACATATAGTAACTATATGGTATTTCGGACTAAGGCTACATTTCTAAAGCTACCAATGATGGAGCCTAAGATCAGAACCAACTCTAACACCATTCTAGCCCCGGTCGTTAGTCTGAAATATCTGGGCATATGGCTAAACTCCCATTTAACATTCGGTTGCACATTGATACTCTGACATTCAAAACCTATGCCAAACTCAGTGTATTTTGTAGGAACATCCTGCTGGTCAGAAAGCGCATTGGACAGCAGATGCTAATGCCAATTATAGACTATGGGGACATCATATATGGTACAGCACCCCAAACTCACCTTGGCAAATTAGACACCCTCTACAACTCAATTATGTTTTTGTCCTACAATACACACCATTGCTAAATACTCCAAAAACTAGATTGGTTATCCCTTGAATCCAGACACACACACTACATTTTAGTTGTCTTGCCTTCAAATACTTTCTGGACCAGCTACCGGCCTAACTGAACATGCTCCTCACCCCTACCACATGCAGCACTTATCGCTTGAGATCTGACTCCAAAATACTGTTCATGGTCCCAAGGATCCGGTTGCTACTTCTTCTCTTACTGTGCCCCTCATGACTTGAAAAACCTACCAGAGACTCTCAAATTTGCCACCAGTATTCATTCTTTCAAGATTTCAACTGTTTCACATTTTAATCTGACCTGTAACAGTTAAGTATGCCCCTAACATATATTATCCCTAACTGTCCATGAAATGTCTGTAAATATAATGTACAGTCATGTGAAAAAGAAAGTACACCCTCTTTGAATTCCATGGTTTTACATATCAGGAGATTATAACAATCATCTGTTCCTTAGCAGGTCTTAAAATTAGGTAAATACAACCTCAGATGAACAACAACACATGACATATTACACTGTCATGATTTATTTAACAAAGATAAAGGCAAAATGGAGAAGCCATGTGTGAAGAACTAAGTATATCTTATGATTCAATAACTTGTAGAACCACCGTTAGCAGCAATAACTTGAAGTACTGTAATCGTTTTCTGAATGACTTTTTCAGTCTCTCACATCGTTGTGGAGGAATTTGGGCCCACTCTTCTTTACAATGTTTCAGTTCATTGAGGTTTGCGGGCATTTGTTTATGCACAGCTCTCTTAAGGTCCCACCACAGCATTTCAAACGGGTTGAGGTCTGGACTTTGACTGGGCCATTGCAACACCCTGATTCTTTTTCCTTTTTCAGCCATTCTGTTGTAGATTTGCTGCTGTGCTTGGGATCATTGTCCTGTTGCATGACCCAATTTTGGCCAAGCTTTAGCTGTCAGACAGATGGCCTCACATTTGACTCTAGAATACTTTGGTATACAGAGGAATTCATTGTCGACTCAATGACTGCAAGATTCCCAGGTCCTGTGGCTGCAAAACAAGCCCAAATCATCACCCCTCCGCCACCGTGCTTGACAGTTGCTATGAGGTGTTTGTGCTGATGTGCTGTGTTTGGTTTTCGCCAAACGTGGCGCTGTGCATTATGGCCAAACATCTCCACTTTGGTCTCGTCTGTCCAAAGGACATTGTTTCAGAAGTCTTGTGGTTTGTTCAGATGCAACTTTGCAAACCTAAGCCGTGCTGCCATGTTCTTTTTAGAGAGAAGAGGCGTTCTCCTGGTAACCCTTCACAACAAACCATACTTGTTCAGTCTTTTTCCAATTGTACTGTCATGAACTTTAACATTTAACATGCTAGCTGAGGCCTGAAGAGTCTGAGATGTAACTCTTGGGTATTTTGCAATTTCTCTGAGCATTACACGGTCTGACCTTGGGGTGAATTTGTTGGGACGTCCACTCTTGGGACGATTGGCAATTGTCTTGAATGCTTTCCACTTTTGAATAATCTTTCTCACTGTAGAATGATGGACTTGAAATTGTTTGGGAATGGCCTTATAACCCTTCCCAGATTGATGGGCAGCACCAATTGCTTCTCTATGATCATTGCTGATGTCTTTCCTCCTTGGCATTGTGTTAACACACACCTGAATGCTCCAGACCAGCAAACTGCTAAAACTTTGGCTTTTATAGAGGTGGCCACACTTGCTGATGATGAAGGGCATTTGATTAGCAGCACCTGTCTGCTACTTGGCATCTTAATTCCTATGGAAGCAGTAAGGGTGTACTTAGTTTTTCAAACATAGCTTCTCCATTTTGGCTTTATTTTTGTTAAATCATGACACGGTGTAATGTCTCATGTGGTGTTGTTCATCTGAGTTGTATTTACCTAATTTTTAGACCTGCTAAGGAAGAGATGATTGTTATTATTTCCTGATATGTAAAACCATGGAATTCAAAGAGGGTGTACTTTCTTTTTCACATGACTGTATAACGATGTATTATCATAAGTCTGTGCCCAAGACATACTGGAAAAAGAGAGGTAACTCTCACTGTATTTGCTGGTAAAATATTTTAAAAATATATTGTTGAATTAAACTTTTAATGAATTGACACTACATGTAGCCAAGTGGTACTAGGGAATGTACTACTGCATTGAAGTGTACAGTACATTGTATCTTTCAATACAACGTATAATTCTAGCAATGCATGCATTTTTGCTGTACGCCTCTCATAACTTCTAATTGTGGTTTGGTATTGGAGAGAACAGGTGCAAAGTGCACCCTGGTGTTCTAACACTGTTGGTGGTAAAGATGGATGCTGTGTTCAACACTGGGTCCTCGCTGCCTATTAACAGCCATCGCTTGTGACACTGCAACAGCTCGGATTATAAAGTGGCATTGAGGGGAAGAGGCGGGTGTCTGGCTTGTCAATGCTTTCATTTAAAATCACTTAAGGAGTTTACCTGGAATACTTGAGCAGTGATTTCCTTTTTGCCTCTGAATGAGCTCTGTATGTTGGGTGGGTTGTAAGGTGTCAAAGATGTCTAACAGAGTCCCTTGCTCCCCCGCCCTCCGTTGCTGAATAACATGTTAGGATAAAGTGGAATTTCTCAAACGGCTGTGTATGACCTTTAAGGCGCCTGTGAATTTGACTAGATAATTCCCTCGTGTTATAAATAGCGAGGGGAAGATGACATTTCCAGTAGGGAGGCAAAGAGGCTTTTTGTTTGTTTGAAGGGCAGGCTGGTTTGACCATTTCACTGCTTAAATGTTCTGAAATGCATGGTTTTCTGGGCCACTTCCCTGCTTTTTACCTCTCTAATCCTTTTACGGATTGCAACGTTTTCTCTTTGGAAGCCTGCACTGCATATTTTCATCCATTTTTGTTTTTACCATTTCATTATCGACTGCAGGGATGGCCAATTCCAGTCCTCAAGGGCCACCAACAGGTCAGGTTTTCAGGATATCCCTGCTTCAACACAGGTGGCTCAAGCATTCTGACCAAGCCACTGATTGAGCCACCTGTGCTGAAGCTGGGATATCCTGAAAACCTGACCTGTTGGTGGCTCTTGAGGACTGGAGTTGGCCGCCCCTGTACTGTATGGGAACTGTAATGTATAACATTTTCTCTTCAATACTTTCACTCATTGACTATTGTACAGAATCCTCTTATTAGTGTAACCCCCCCCCCAAGGGTTACTACCAATACTGGTGTATGCTGGGCCCCACCCTGGTTCCTATGGGGATCCATAGGTCACACGGGTAATTTTGAGGAGGGACTGTTCTAGAAGGTCAGGTTCCAGGAGGTCCAGAGGTGTGGAGCCTCGGGAATGTAGATGGGTATGTTAATAAGGTGATAGCATAGACCAGGCCCCTCTGTTTATGTTACAGATAGGGCCAGTACCCCTTAAGTAAGGAGCCCTTAGAGACGGAAAAAGAGTACACCATAAAGGGTCTCAATAAGAGGGTCCCCCGGTGCCTGCTGATCAGCTCTATCCGTGGATCAGAGCTAAAGTTCCCAAATCCAGACAGCAAGGTATTGGGTCAAGCACAATGAGACCTATCAGGATTTTTATTATTATAGGGGCCCGAATAGTCGGATCATTACCTCGGCAATGAAATCGGAGTACCTCCATCTAAGTGTTAAGAGTGGGCACAGGTGGAAGAGAAGTATTCGTGTCTGTCTTTGTATCAAACTCCCTGAGTTGGGGACACACAAAAAATAACAGCTGTGCTATAAAAGTTCCTGTCGCCCATTATTTCACAACCTTGCTACCTCATCGCCTGAATCCAGCCCCTGAGTCAGGGTAACCCATGCGGAGTAGCCATATAATACACCCCAATGTAACCCTCTCTGCCCGGCTTCCTAGAGAGGTTACAATAGAAAGAAGGTTATCCTTTAAAGCAGGTTTACCAACCTGAACCAGGAACCCTACTGGTTTCACGAGCACTAAGTCTTTGTCCACAAGATACTTAACCAGTGGACATAAAATGGCCGCAAGGTCAGGGCTCCCTAGGTGGGAAGAAGGGTAGCTGCGGTCATTTCAGCACCGGGGACCCATTTCCTCTGCAGGTTCTACCGGTCCTTCATGGAAGTTTAATTCCCCTGCATTACGTGGGCCAATAAGAATCTGCGGTTGACGTGGCTTCCTATTGGCTCCTGAGCCGCAAGACATTTAAATGTAAGCCTCCATGATGTTCACCCAGACAAGAATACACATGCAGCACCTAAGTATCTCGGGATGCAAATGCTATAGTGATTACACAATCGATCCTATTGTAGTCACATACTGTATGGGGCTTGAGGAGTAGCTAAGTGATATCATTTTGCAGACAATGCTACAGTATGTGCAGCACTGCTAACACTACCAGAACGTTTAGAAAAAATATTATATAGACTTTTATGTATTAAATCAACTGCTTAAACTATTCGGTTTGAATTCAGTTGTATTCGGTCTGAAGTGCCTACAGCCGTTCTGTTGTGTGTGTACTTATTTATTTATATAGTGCCACTAATGTATATAGTGCTTCACAGCAGTTATACGCATGATCCTATAAATAACAAATAATACAGTTAACACATAATGGGAAGTGCTTCAGACATAAAGGTAACATTTAGGAAGAGGAGTCCCTGCTCCGAAGAACATACAATATAATTGGTAAGTAGGAAGAACGTACAGAGACAGTAGGAGGGCGTTCTGGTAAGTGCGTCTGCAGGGGGCCAAGCTTTATGTATGAGGTGTAAAGTATCAGCCACGGAGCTACTCATACGCTTCGTTAAGCAGGTGTGTTTTAAGGTGGGTCTTAAAGGTTAATAGAGAGGGGGCTAGTCGGGTATTGAGGGGAAGTGCATTCCGGCGGTGTGGGGCAAGTCCGTGAGGAAGGTTTAAGGTGGGAGAGGGCTTTATATACAAAAGGGGGTAGAAAGAAGACATCCTTGAGCAGAAGGCAAGAGTCGGGATGGTGCATAGCGAGAAATTAGGGCTGAGATGTAAGGAGGAGAAGAGTGTAAAGCTTTAAAAGTGAGGAGGAGAATGGAGTGTGAGATGCGGGATTTGATAGAAAGTCAGGAGAGGGATTTCAGCAGCGGAGGCGCTGACATAGATTTGGGAAAGAGTAGAGTGATTCTGGCAGCAGCGTTTAGGATAGATTGTATGGGAGACAGGTGAGAGGCAGGAAGGCCGGACAGCAGGAAGTTAGAGTAATTGCGACGGGAGATAATGAGGGCCCGAGTCAGAGTTTTAGCAGCCGAGCAACAGAGGAAAGGGCGTATCTTGCAGAGGAAAAAACGCATCAATCAGCTTTTGATACTTGTCTGCACTCACAAGCATCCTCCACTCTGATTTCAGGTGGTTCCCATCGTGTTATAAGACCATGAAAAGGCACTACCCTCTTTTTTTATTCACGGCGGTGGTCATAACCTCCGTACAATCTCAGCTCAACCCCTTATCCCTTGAGGAACTCGGATCGGACATTGGAATCCAAGTGTTCAACCAGGTGGTGAAGGCCAGGCCTCAGGACAATGTGGTGGTGTCTCCTCACGGCATTGCGTCGGTGCTGGGCATGCTTCAGTTTGGGGCAGATGGAAAGACTAAGAAACAGCTGACTACAGTCATGCGGTACAAAGTGAACGGTGAGTTGTCTCGCATGTGTGGCTTTCTGTCTGAGTAGTTCAGTTCTGCAGTAGTATGACCAGTTACATCCATAAGGTACTTTAAATGAATGGCTGTGAAGTGCTTTAGTAGGTAGAGCATGTTGGTAAATATGGCACAATGTATAACAACTTTAACTACTTTATTTTATACTGCTTTTCTCTCAATGGGACTTAAAGCATTTCCCAAGGTCACAAGGACAGGGTTGCCACCTTCTGCAGAAGACTAACCTGGAGACAACATTTTTAAATTTAGCGTTGCCTTCGTCTCCTGGCATCCTACCACCATCCTCTGGCATCTCCACCTTCAACCCATCAATATGTCCATGCGGCGTCTCATGGTGCAGCGTTGCCATGACAACAGAACGCCTTATGGTGCTAGCACCACGTGACTTCATAGTGTCTCGTTGTCATGGCAATGGGCATCATGTGGCGTTCCGGTTGACATGGCAACGCAGCACCATCTGATGCCGCGCGGCCATATTGACAGGAGTTGCAGGGGAAGATACCGGGAGGATGTCGGGAGATGCCGCCACCCGGAGGTTTACTAGATAAACCCGTAGCCCGGAGATACGTGGCCAATCCCGAAGTGGTGGCAAGCCTGCACAAGGAGCTGACACCGGGAATTGATCCAGGTTCCCCCGATTCAGACTCCGTGTCATTGTTTTACAGTCGGTGTCTTTACTCGCTGAGCCGCTCCATTCTCCTGAGTACCTGGGTTCACTGGTTCTCTTTGCATTGCTCCTATCAACCTGTTTTTACTGTAATTCCTTTCCGTTTATTGGAACTTAAGTGTTATTCTAATGTAGAAAGCTTATGTAACTTGTGACAGAACACGATGTAAAGGGAAGAAGACAGTCTGGGGCTTAGTCTTAGCTGTCTCAGGGTTTGTATGGTGAGAGGGACTGATCAGCTCAGAGCATCTACACAACATACTGTAAGTGCCACGTTAATTGCAATGTAACACTAAGCCTCTTGCATACAATGTTCACTCTTTATGGGTTCTCCGTTCAGAGGTTGGCAGAACATTAAAGAAGATCAACAAGGCGATAGCGTCCAAGAAAAATAAGGATATTGTCACCACAGCAAATGCAGTGTTTGCCAACAGTGGGCTCAAAATGGAGGCCTCCTTTGTCACCAGGAATAAAGATGTCTTTCACAGCGACGTGAGAAGCGTCAACTTTGAGGATAAGGGCACAGCCGCCTCCACCATCAACCAGTGGGTGAAAAATGAAACGAGGGGTGAGCATTACCACACACGCATTAAACATGTGCAAAGTAACGGCTGTGCGGCAATACAAGAGGTAGACCATGTGATGCATCAATGAGCGACCTTTAATATCTGACTTTGTGATATAACGGCATACTATAAAGCAATTTGTATGCTGGGGCAAAACTTCCCCACTTAAAATGAAAGTATGGAAGTGAATTACTACACGCACTATTGTATACTTTACTTTTTTTAAATAACATTTTTTTTTTTGCATACATTAACTATTGTATATGTGCAAATATAGCCCGACCTCCCATTCTGGGGGAGCACACGTAAGAAACCGTTGTGCAATCCTGGCGACTTGCTAAAAATTGCCATGGTGAGCTGGGCGAGTAGGACAGTATGCAGCCCGGCACAACGTTGGGCAGTCCAGGGTACATTAGCCACAGAAAGTCTCCAGTCGCTATGAAGGTCATGGATTGGGTTGAGCTCTCTCTTCTCTTTCTTACCTTTAAACCGTAAGCAGGGACGCTAGCATGAAACGTGGCTTAACATTAAAGGTTTCTTGAGTAAAGGTTATTTATACAACTAGAGAGGTTTCCATGTAACTTTAAATATTAAATCAAAATGACTTTAAAAAAATCCTGGAACAGGATGCAGGAGTACTTTGCTTTATTTATTTATTGAGACCATATAAATAAAGGCCTCTTCCACCCATCGTGCCTTGTTGACAAGGACAACTAAGGAACTGGCGTTATTTGCAGATACATGATGTACAGTAAGCAGCTTTGTCCAATGGATCAGATGGATGTTCTGGGACGAGGCTGATTGTCCATGCCGTGCGACCTTCATCTTGTGATGAAGTAGTCCTTTACGATGGTAATATATTTCTTTTGGTCTTGCAGGAATGATCGAGAACCTTGTCTCACCTGAGATGCTGGAGAGCTCCCTGACACGGCTTGTGCTGGTCAATGCTCTGTATTTTAAGGGGCTGTGGAAATCTCGTTTTCAACCAGAAAATACAAAGAAACGCACATTTCACGGTCCAGACGGAAAGACCCATCAAGTCCCAATGCTGGCCCAGCTGTCCCTGTTCAGAAGTGGTAAGAAACAGATATTATGTTACCTTGCACATGAGCAGTTAACTTTAACACGTGTGATGGTATTGATTAACCGGGCTCCATTACGGATTTTTAAAATACACATTTGTTTTAAGTTTAACAATGTTATGCTTTGTTTGTATAGTGATTTTATAAATGCTTTTATTCTTGCGAAGCATTTAGTTAGCCACAGAACAGTATCGTCTATTCTTTTTTGATATACATCTCAAAACATGAGGAGAAAGAAACCCACATAAAGCACTCTGTGCCCAGGACATACTTGAAAACGAGAGGTAACTCTCAATGTATTACTTCCTGGTAAAATATTTTATAAATAAATAAATAACTCTAATACACGTTTTTGTATATTCGTTATTTATCAAAAATGAGAGAAATAGATCAAAAAGACAGATTAAGACCAAAGCGCGACCAACAGAAAACCTCACAAAAAATATATGCAACACAAAACCCATAGATATAGATAGAAGATGTAAGATCTAATGAAAAATTACTGACTCAAATGCTGCATATAAGGGGAAATACCCTGACACAGACAATGGGATCTGATTAGTTCCCATTGAAAGTAATGACTTGCAGGTCTAAAAAGCGCACGCATGCTGATTGGACATAAAGATACACATGATGGGACAGCACTGCAAAGCAAAACCTGTCCTGTGGCAAACATCAGTAAAAGAAATGCCAACTTTGAAGGGAGTATGGACGTGTCCCAAAAATAATGTGCCACCGTTCCCAGCAAAAAGCAAGATGTATAATAATCATGTAGTGCTTAATGATCAGAGCAAGGTCTCAAACATGCTGAGAATGTAGAAACTCAATGAGTGGTGTAAATGTTGCATATCAAAGTAGGAAAATACTCACTTAGAAATGTGAAAGTCACAAGAAAAGGTTAACCCCGTATACTCCCAGGTTGAGATGAGTTGTATCAGCTGTGTATCAGCACAGTGGCATTCTGTGCAAGCACATTTTCCAAAGCACTATGAACACTTGTAAGTATCAATAGTCATAGTCCCAAACGTTTCTGTAGTGGTAATGGGTATAAACAGGGCCACCAACAGAAATCATCAGTGAAGGAAGATAGTAAGGAATAGTGTGAGGCTAGGTCCCGGCAACACTCCACCCGCTGGTCCACAGGTCACCCGCTGAGCAATGCTACGTTCTGCTAAACAGGCTACCGGATTTCAACTATATAATCACTATTAGGGCGCAGGTTCATACTTACCCACAGGCAATACTACCAAGTATATTACACTCGTCTGGTTCTAATACTAGTTATCTCTACTCCACAACAAGTGGGTTTAAAGCAGATATAGTGATCCTATTCTTGAACCTTCTAGTCCACCTCTATTTGGTGTTCATATCGTTCTGATCACTTGGTTACTACCATTGTTTACCCATTTATTTGTTTCAGGCACATAGTTCTTATTCCTGTTTGCTTCACTGTAAATATTTATTCACTGTAAAGTCCATGTTCTATTATTTGACATTATTTTAACTTGTGTATTAAAAGTTAATTTTGAATATAGTCCAATTTACCTCACATTATAACCGAGTACAATACAGAGAGACTTTCTCTTTTGTGATTACCTCTTCTATTGATCCTGTTGATCCACCTTTTATTACTTTTACTCGCACTCGCTGAGCGAGGAGTTTACAGTTACTTGGTCACATGCGTGAGTTGCAAGGATAATCTTGGCTCCTGTGTGTTGCCTACTCCCAGTGTGACATTAATAATGCAGATCCAAATCTCAGGCAATCTTTTCTCAGATGTGGGGGTCAAGTTGTTGGTACCTCAATGTATAAAAAAGTAGCGGGGGGCCATTGCGCAGATCCAAAAAAAAATATAAACTTTACGCTTAAAAAATATATAAAAAACGCACTCGCCTTCTGTGCAGTAATAAACGGCATTTAACACTTAATGTGCTTCATTGATGCGGACTAGCTCACAGCTACCGGTCATGGAGTGGCGCCCTACCCGGCGTCCTCCTTGGGCTCCGTGATGTCGCGAACGTGTCTCCTGCCTGCAGCTTTTTGGAGCGGCGTCTCAGCCCTGCCGGCGTCTCCCTGGGCTCCGCGACGTCACTTCCAGGTTCGGCTCTCACCGCTGGGTAACGCGTCTCAAGTGTAGAGTCACAGGGGGCTTTCACCCTACGCGTTTTAGTGACAGCCCCCTGAGATCTGGATATGCAGGATTAATTTGTCACAGTGTGACTAGGAAACACACACTGTAGGAGCCAAGATTATCCTTTCAACTCACGCATATGATTGCACCAACACTTAGATTTGTTTTCACTGGTTATACTTTTCTTTGAATATTAAACTAGTCATAACATTCACAGGTGAACATACTGCTGCAGAGATACATTGATTGAAGGTTGTTTCAACTCCTTTACCAACTGTTATTTTAGAAGTAATTTATTTAGTATGTGAATACTGTAAATCGTCACACATCCTGTTACATCTGTTACCTTTCATGTAAAGATACCTCCTCACAATAGTATATATTTAGTTCCTTTCACCTGATTTGTTGTTCCACACGTGCAGGGCCGGTGCCACCACTAGGCGACTTAGGCAGTCGCCTAGGGTGGCACATTTTGGGCGGTGGAGGAGGACGGCAGGAGCGGAGCAGGGCGGCGGGAGGACTATGTGAGAGCAGCAGGGTGGCACAGGAGGACGGCCGGGTAGGAGCGCGCCCCAGTGGTCCGACTTGGAGTTCTTTACTGACTTCCGGTATCTGCCGCAGCTACAGCCCCCGTCATCCTGTGCCGTTCTGCTCCGCTCATATGGTCCTAGGTCCTCTTCTCCCGCCGCCTTCCACCTCTGTTGCCCTGCTCCTCATGTTCTCCGCCCTCTTCTGCTGCCCACCATCCTCCTCCTCCTCCTCTGCTGCCCTGCTCCTCATGTTCTCCGCCCTCTTCTGCTGCCCACCATCCTCCTCCTCCTCCTCTGCTGCCCTGCTCCTCATGTTCTCCGCCCTCTTCTGCTGCCCACCATCCTCCTCCTCCTCCTCCTCCTCTGCTGCCCTGCTCCACTGAAGCCTGGTAGGTGAGAGGTAGAAAAGGGAGGGAGGAGGGGAGTGCATCTCTTAGCTGGGACAAACCGGCGGAGGGTCAAACACGGCTTTTTGTCACGTTTATGAGGTTTTTCTCTGAATATTCGTTGACCTCGAACTGATGACGGACCTTCAGCTTCTCCTGTATGCATCACAGAGATTTTGTAGAGTTGGTTTTATCCCGGTTAACTCCATAACTGTAGTGCAGGGGCGGGCAACTCCAGTTCTCAAGAGCCACCAACAGGTCCGGTTTTCAGGATATCCCTGCTTCAGCACAGGTGGCTCAGTCTGTGACTGAGCCACCTGGGCTATCCTGAAAACCGGACCTGTTGGTGGCTCTTAAGGACTGAAGTTGCCCGCCCCTGCTGTAGAGGTTGCAGGAAATTTCATAATACATAATTATAATAATAATACATAATTTCATGAGTAATGGTGAAAAACTGTTTTTCTTTTTATTTTGCAGGCTCTGCAAGCACACCCAGTGGTCTCTGGTACAATGTAATTGAGCTTCCCTATCATGGCGGGAGCCTGAGCATGCTGGTAGCGCTACCCACGGATGAGAACACCCCACTCTCTGCCATCATTCCCCACATTAGCACCAAAACCCTGCAGAGCTGGATGACCATGTCACCAAAGAGAGTGCAGCTCATTTTACCCAAGTGAGTGAAGTATGAGAGAGATTTAATCAATGTTATTGCCTTTCCTTATACTGATGCAACACTTCTAGAAATAAACTTTTAATGTATGTACTGCACAGGGAAATGTTTAAATATTGTAAAGGGGGGAAAAAAACTACATTTATCTGATCTATTTCAATAAATGATGCTGCCATTACTAGCAGAACACCTCTATGCAAAAGGTCTGTTTGGGTCCCGCAGATTATTTCAGAGCTGTCCCTATTGAAGCATAATGGAAAGAATCTCACCTTGCAGCCCTTACACCTTGCAGCCCTTACACCTTGCAGCCCTTACACCTTGCAGCCCTTACACCTTGCAGCCCTTACACCTTGCAGCCCTTACACCTTGCAGCCCTCACACCTTGCAGCCCTCACACCTTGCAGCCCTCACACCTTGCAGCCCTCACACCTTGCAGCCCTCACACCTTGCAGCCCTCACACCTTGCAGCCCTCACACCTTGCTGCCCTCACACCTTGCTGCCCTCACACCTTGCTGCCCTCACACCTTGCTGCCCTCACACCTTGCTGCCCTCACACCTTGCTGCCCTCACACCTTGCTGCCCTCACACCTTACATACAGCACTTACACCTTACATACAGCACTTACACCTTACATACAGCACTTACACCTTACATACAGCCCTCACACCTTACATACAGCACTTACACCTTACATACAGCACTTACACCTTGCAGCCCTCACACCTTGCAGCCCTTACACTTTGCAGCCCTCACAATTATGCTCTTTAGAGGCAAAAATGTTGCACTTCACACGAATCAATAATGTTTATGATGTACAGTACCGTCTCACAAACATCTAGTACACGCACCTCACTTAAATATTAGGAGGCTGCCGCAGGGAACAGAATCCTGGGACTTTAGGTAAGAATGTTCAGACCTTTTGTGTTCTGGAACATACCCTTTCCCCTTCATTTAAATTCTACTATTTAGGGATTTACCCAATTTGGCATGTGTTGGACATCTTTATAGAGACTACGGGTTTCATTCTTTATACACCGAGGGGGCTGTTTTGTTACGTTTCCAGCTGAAAATCTCCACTGTGGCCTATGCAGTGTAGAATAAGGCCCTAAAGTAACTAACTTTCAGTCTGATTTGCATCTGTGGATGAAAGGTTAAAGTAAGTGAACGTGACCAGACAGGAGAATATAATGCCATGTGCGGTATCGGTTAGAACACTTTTTCATTCTGCGTGGATTTAATCTACAAGCTGTGAGGTGCACTATTAGGCTGCTGCCATAGCGTGCCGTCGTGAACAACCTGCAGTACCTCTGTATTGCTGGCCATAGTGCCCGCGAGGTAGCGCCATGGCACGGAAGGATTTTGAAGAGACCAAAAAAACAAATTCCGTGTCACGTGAGTGGTTCAACCAATGAGGGGGAACCAACATGGTGACGCCTCCCCGTCGTGAGCGAATCCGAGTCCGCAGACCGCTGAGACGACAGGCGCGCGCGACTCCATACGTTCCGTGGCCCGCGCCTGCAATATATCCAAGGTCTTGACCTCTGCCGTTTTATGGCAGTGTTTCAGGCCGTGGATATCACACTCCATGCTTTTATACGGCCTATATTTTATAGGACATGTACAGAGGGGCCTCTTTAATTTCGGATGGTTTCTCCAGGTTTACTGTGGAAGCGGAGACGGATCTGAAGGAGCCTCTGCAAAACCTGGGTATAACCGAGATGTTCGATTCCTCAAAGGCTAACTTTGCAAAGATAACAAGTAGGTCCATATTGTATACAAGTGTGTGTGTGTGTGTGTGTGTGTGTGTGTGTGTGTGTGTGTGTGTGTGTGTGTGTGTGTGTGTGTGTGTGTGTGTGTGTGTGTGTGTGTGTGTGTGTGTGTGTGTGTGTGTGTGTGTGTGTGTGTGTGTGTGTGTTTATCAATACGCCGACAGGTTTTGTTGTTGTTTTTGTTTTAATATCCCATGCAGTTTTTTAATGCTGCCCTTTTGGCCGTTTAACTTCTGGTGTTGTATGACATACAAATGAATTGCAGACCCACCCAGCACTGAAGTGGTTGAACAAATCACCCACATAAATGATCAAGCCTCCCTTGGGTATACAGACACACATCTGTTACTCCCACCTCATCCTATGCTAGTGTCCCCTGAAAATGAAAGCTGAATGTTAGGGGCGCCCTTAACTGTTAATGCTGACAGCAGACCAAGGAATGAGTCCAGCACGGAGGAAATGCACAGAGCTCGTGTGTGTGCGAGCGACCAGAATGAGATGAACCCATCCTCTCTGTCCTGTCTCTGGGCCTGATCCATCATTCCTTACTGGCATATCTTTCTAGAGGTGGCTGGAAGAATCAGAACAGACGCAGGGAACTTGTACTGTATGTAATCAACTGTATGCAATAGTAAAGCACAAGTACAACTAACTTCTTGCATGGGAAACATGGAATGACATCAGCAGACCTCCGTTGTTTCTCTCCGTTAGAAGCGGTCATGCGATACAGTAGATTCAAAACAACTAACGTGGATCTCAGCAGCTTCTAGATGCAAGCGCTGACTGCTGTGCCCCCATATAACACCAGAATGTAACTAAAATAGACAAGTTAATAAACTGCATTGGGATTCTATGCAATCATTTATTCTAGAGACTGTTGCAATAATCCCTCATGAGTTTGGACACCATAACTAACACCAAAGACAATCTGATAGGATGTCTATGTAATGAGATAATATTGCATTTCAGAGATTGCATGACTGCATACTAATGTAGACTGCTCATTGTGTGGGTTACTGTCTCAAAGGTTCAAAGCTGGGGGAAAAAAACGAAATAAATACTCCATGGGAAAAATAAGTGCTCTATCTATAGACTCTTTTCACTTGATAAAGACCAAGGCAGGTTGAAACGTCGTAGCAATATTTGGCTAATAAATAGTTTGAAAAACCTGCAGTGCCCTGTGATGCTTTTCTGTATCATGCACCCTGGATTACTTACAGACTATCCCTGATTGCAGGCGCACTATATCATGCCTGGATTACTTACGGGCTGTCCCTGATTGCAGGCGCACTATATCATGCCTGGATTACTTACGGGCTGTCCCTGATTGCAGGCGCACTATATCATGCCTGGATTACTTACAGGCTGTCCCTGATTGCAGGCGCACTATATCATGCCTGGATTACTTACAGGCTGTCCCTGATTGCAGGCGCACTATATCATGCCTGGATTACTTACAGACTATCCCTGATTGCGGGCGCACTATATCATGCCTGGATTACTTACAGGCTGTCCCTGATTGCAGGCGCACTATATCATGCCTGGATTACTTACAGGCTGTCCCTGATTGCAGGCGCACTATATCATGCCTGGATTACTTACAGGCTGTCCCTGATTGCAGGCGCACTATATCATGCCTGGATTACTTACAGGCTGTCCCTGATTGCAGGCGCACTATATCATGCCTGGATTACTTACAGGCTATCCCTGATTGCAGGTGCACTATATCATGCCTGGATTACTTACAGACTATCCCTGATTGCAGGCGCACTATATCATGCCTGGATTACTTACAGACTATCCCTGATTGCGGGCGCACTATATCATGCCTGGATTACTTACAGGCTGTCCCTGATTGCAGGCGCACTATATCATGCCTGGATTACTTACAGGCTATCCCTGATTGCAGGTGCACTATATCATGCCTGGATTACTTACAGACTATCCCTGATTGCAGGCGCACTATATCATGCCTGGATTACTTACAGACTGTCCCTGATTGCAGGCGCACTATATCATGCACCCTGGATTACTTACAGACTGTCCCTGATTGCAGGCGCACTATATCATGCCTGGATTACTTACAGACTGTCCCTGATTGCAGGCGCACTATATCATGCCTGGATTACTTACAGACTGTCCCTGATTGCAGGCGCACTATATCATGCACCCTGGATTACTTACAGACTGTCCCTGATTGCAGGCGCACTATATCATGCACCCTGGATTACTTACAGACTGTCCCTGATTGCAGGCGCACTATATCATGCACCCTGGATTACTTACAGGCTGTCCCTGATTGCAGGCGCACTATATCATGCCTGGATTACTTACAGGCTGTCCCTGATTGCAGGCGCACTATATCATGCCTGGATTACTTACAGACTGTCCCTGATTGCAGGCGCACTATATCATGCACCCTGGATTACTTACAGACTGTCCCTGATTGCAGGCGCACTATATCATGCCTGGATTACTTACAGACTGTCCCTGATTGCAGGCGCACTATATCATGCACCCTGGATTACTTACAGGCTGTCCCTGATTGCAGGCGCACTATATCATGCCTGGATTACTTACAGGCTGTCCCTGATTGCAGGCGCACTATATCATGCCTGGATTACTTACAGGCTGTCCCTGATTGCAGGCGCACTATATCATGCCTGGATTACTTACAGGCTGTCCCTGATTGCAGGCGCACTATATCATGCCTGGATTACTTACAGGCTGTCCCTGATTGCAGGCGCACTATATCATGCACCCTGGATTACTTACAGACTGTCCCTGATTGCAGGCGCACTATATCATGCCTGGATTACTTACAGACTGTCCCTGATTGCAGGCGCACTATATCATGCCTGGATTACTTACAGACTGTCCCTGATTGCAGGCGCACTATATCATGCACCCTGGATTACTTACAGACTGTCCCTGATTGCAGGCGCACTATATCATGCACCCTGGATTACTTACAGACTGTCCCTGATTGCAGGCGCACTATATCATGCCTGGATTACTTACAGGCTGTCCCTGATTGCAGGCGCACTATATCATGCACCCTGGATTACTTACAGACTGTCCCTGATTGCAGGCGCACTATATCATGCACCCTGGATTACTTACAGACTGTCCCTGATTGCAGGCGCACTATATCATGCCTGGATTACTTACAGGCTGTCCCTGATTGCAGGCGCACTATATCATGCCTGGATTACTTACAGGCTGTCCCTGATTGCAGGCGCACTATATCATGCACCCTGGATTACTTACAGACTGTCCCTGATTGCAGGCGCACTATATCATGCCTGGATTACTTACAGGCTGTCCCTGATTGCAGGCGCACTATATCATGCCTGGATTACTTACAGACTATCCCTGATTGCAGGCGCACTGGTAACTGTATTTCTTGATTTTGTTACGGTGCGCAGCAGACTTCCCTATTTTGCATATCTGTAGACTCGATATAATTTTTTTAAAAGTGTGTGTGTGTCAGCCCTTTCTGATTTGCAGAATATTAAACACATTTATTGTGGCAACAGTAAAAATAAAAAAATAAAAATCCGCGTTTCGGACCCTTGTCGTCGATTTTTACTCTTCACGCAATAAATGTGAATAATGTTTTGCAAATCTGAAGCTGCGCTTAAAGTCCCTGGCGACGCGACGTCGCTCTGCATCAAATACATTGACTCCGTCACAAGCGCTTATAGTAAGCGCGACGGAGAGGCTAAAAAATGTTGAAGCCGGGTAAGTTTGATTTTGAAATTTTTTTTTAGAGACAGTCGCCACATGTGACTGTCTCTAAACCAATCAGAGACCGCGGCCCGCCCCCTTTCGTGACGTCGCTGGCGACAGTCGCTGAAAATCTAATTATAACTTTTGCTGGTGGCGACGGCGACGTCATCGGTCGCGTCGCCAGCGCTATAAGCGCGGCCTGAGTCTGCTGACTCCCCCCCACCCCGCATATACTGTATACTGTTTTGTCATGTACCACAGTAGATGACGTGATTAGTGCTTATCCACCCAGTACTTGTACATTTAAATCTCCCCAGAAAAGACTTTCCTTGCTTGTAACATTATACTTCTGCGGAAAGGAGTCATTTTTCCATGCCCGGCGCGGCCCATCGAGATGTGTGTCCCACGTTTTATTTATTGCCCTCTGGCGCCTCCTGCTGTCTTACAGTAGCATTGTGCAGCCACTTCGCAGTGTACTTCCTATTTTCTACAAGCACAAGTAGGAGACTAGGATTGCATGGCGAGATCTGTGTTAATTCTGGGATTCGGCATCACTCAGCTGCAGATATACATGTTCTTGGGCACTATGCTAATCTGACATTTGAGCGAGATCCTTTGTAGGTTGCGATACCCTTTAATGGAAGAAGATCTTCTTTTATATTTTGAAACTGCAGGCGTCTCGTCATCAGATCAGACTGAGACTTGTGCAGTCTCAGTAGAAAACCCTGCACAATTGATAAGTTGGTCCATTAAAAAGTAGTACAACCAACAAAGTGTCTTACTGTTTCTTGAACCTACTAGCACTTCTACTTTTTTTTTCTTTTTTTTTTAAGTATATCGTTGATTTAACATTTCTTGACTTAAACCCTATTGCCACCTTTCTTGCTTAAAAATAAACAAACATCTTTGTGTTTTAATCCTGTATGGCAAGAGACCTGCAATATATTGCAGAGCAATGCTAGTCCCTCTTGTAGAAAAGGGGTTAATTGTGGTGCATCATTTGTAAAAGCGAGTGCTTGGGGTTCTCATTGTACGCAGGGTTGCCACCTCTCCAGGTTTGACCCCGGAGACTCCAGGTCTTGGGCACTTCCGGGCTACGGGTTTAGCCCGTCAATCTTCGGGTAGCGGAGGGGTGCGGCGGGTTCTCCGGTATTCTTCTGCAACTCCCCCTCCAACTGCAGTGAACGTGGCTGTGCGGCGTGAAATGATGCCGCGTTGCCATGACACCGGGACGCTACGTGACATCACGTAGCGTCCCGTTGTCATGGCAACACCGGCGTCATTTGACACCGCGCAGCCATGTTCACTGCAGTTGGAAGGGGAGTTGCAGCAGGATGCCGGGAGACACCGCCGCACCAAGTACGTGACTTAAAAAAATTAAAAATAATTTTAAAAAAATAAAAATTTGATTGGCCTCCAGTAGAAGGTGGCAACCCTGATTGTACGGTATGTTGAATTTTTCATTTTTCACCAGCACTGGGAATGTGGTGTCGTGTGTCGTGTGTGTGTGCTGGCGTGCGCGCGTGTCGGTAGTTTAGTGGTAATACCTATTTTTCGTTCTTTCCAAAACCAGGGTCTGAGGATATCTACGTATCTCACATGCTACAGAAAGCTAAAATAGAAGTGAATGAGGACGGGACAAAGGCCTCGGCTGCCACAAGTAAGATGGCGGCATTCATTATCCGGCCACTGGTTTTCTAGCGACGACACAGATTTTAAAGGTTAACATTTCTCTTATTTCACCTGCAGCTGCAATTTTAATAGCAAGATCCTCACCTCCCTGGTTTATAGTGGAGAGACCCTTTTTGTTCTTCATCAGGCATAACCCTACAGGTGAGTAATACCTTGTAATCTATTCCGTGCTAGCGGAACCTGCAAAAGCTTCTCATTCATCCCACCAAGCAGGTCCTTCCAGCAATAGTGAGGGTGGGGTATATAGTCTTTAAAAGAGTGTGATATCCACTGTTGCACAAGTCATGCAGTAGGATTATATTGCACATGAAAATGTCTTTGTTCATTTGTGCATCCAATAATATCCCAATTTAAAGCAGCAATACGTTAAAAATAAAAAATAAAAGAAAGATGTATTTGAACTGTTTGTTTCAGCTGTAGGGAATCCCCTGCTTCCAGGTGCCGTTATCTACATCCAGGGAACTGTGTGCCTAACATAATGGCAGCATTTACATGTCTCATGTCACGAGGGCCAATAGGAAGTTGTGACGTCATCTGGTTCGGCTTCCTATTGGTCCGCGTGCCCAGGACACTTAAACTCCACAGATATACCGCCCCCCACCCCCCCCTCCTACAGAGGTAAGTATCTCCAGAAGCAGGGGGTCCGTGCTGCTGAAATGAATGGAAAAAATTGAAATTAAACCTGTATTGCTGCATTTAAACACTTTTTCATGTTAATCTAAAATACTTAATGCAGCAAAACATGAGAAATCCTGTGTTTTTTTAAATCCGTTCTGTAGTATAGATAAATTACTCTTTAAAAAATAAATAAATTAAAAAAAAACTCCTAATGCCAATTGAGATATATATATATATATATATTATACTGTATATTAAAGAATATCACTTGTGAGCACATTCACATGTCTTAGACAGGTCTGCAACACTGCCTTTCAACCATTATCACCCAGCATACAGTGCTCCCACTGCAGCAAGGGATTCTGGGAAATGACACGCAAATGAGCACACAATGTGTCACCTTTTGCCTGGAATATACATTCACATGGAGCCCATTTAAGCTGATGCATCGCCGCTCACACAGCTTTTAAGCACAGCATGGGACTAGCAAAGCAAGTACAGACCACTCACAGACATGTTCCAATCTTGATGGGTATCATCAGTGTGAGGTTGGTCTATACTTGCTTTGAAATATTTCTAGGCTGGGTAGGTTTACCATATACATTTTAAGTTATGGTGGGTGAAAAAGGCGACAGAAAACCTCCACCGTTAGCATATAGCAATAAAGAATATCACTTGTGAGCACATTCACGTCTTAGACAGGTCTGTAACAGTGTGTGTGTGTGTGTGTGTGTGTATGTGTGTGTGTGTATATATATATATATATATATATATATATATATATATATATATATATATTCTCTTTTGAAACAGACTCTACATGCTCCTTTTTTGAGCTCTGTCCTTTGACAACAAAGTATCACAACCAGATCTGTTTCTGTGTTCCAAACAGCAGACTCTCTAAGAAAGCATTATATAAAGCTTTGTAATATAATATTGCATTGCAGCTACAGCACAAAATCAGATGGCGGCCATTTCGTTAGGCACATTATCAGGACTGTTCCAGATTTATAACAGGATCACCAAACCAGTGCCTGTTTAGATAATACTGTAGAATTGTACATTGTCACACGCTTTTACATATAAAAATAAGAGAGGGAAAAAATGGGGGAAGTAGTATTTGTTGCTTTAAACGCTAGAAATATGTACCTTCACTTGTGAAAATGTCTGGACACCCCACTAACCCTTGTTACCCGTAAAATTGCAATACTGCCATTAAAACCGTTTCCAATGTTATCACTGCCGGGACCAATATACTGTAGTGCCGACAAGTATTCTAAAACTTCTAAAACTTATCTGGGGCAATCACCAACAAGACCCAGGTACATGCTGGGTACATGCTGGGTGCATGCTGCAATATTTCAGTGACATTTCTGCAGACAGACTAATGGCCCATTGGATTAACAGCGGGGGTCCCTGGCAGTCCCATTCAGTTTGAATGGGACTGCCAGGGACCCCCGCTGTGTTAATCCTATGGGCCATTAGTCTGTCTGCAGAAATGGCACTGAAATGTTGCAGCATGTACCCAGCATGTACCTGGGTCTTGTTGGTGATTGCCCCAGATAAGTTTTAGAATACTCGTTGGCACACCTGGGATCCCTGCAATGATGAAAGAGCGGAGGGTATTATTATATCAAGTACTGCACTGGGGGTGTCATGAAACCATAGAAACCATTTCCAGACAAGTGTGAGCTGTCTCAGATTAGCGCTGCCCACAGGTAATGTTACCAGGAGGGATGGCTGCATTTAATCTATGGCTGCCACATCGCTCACTGTTTATCTCTCCCAGGTGCGGTGCTGTTCACAGGACAAATAAACAAGCCTTGAGAAAGATGCCAAGATAGCGTTCACCCGCCGGATCCTGCATCTTGGTTCCAATGTTTAGATATTTTGTACAGTGCTATAGTTTTTTTTTTTGTGACGTCTTCTTTTTAAACAGGAAGGTTTAAATTAACTTTTTTTTGTTGGTATGTTATAATTTGGAAACTCAAGTTGGCGGTACACTTTTTTTTGGGGGGGGGGGGTTGTTTTTTAACTACTTGAAAGTTTGTATTTTTATTAAAGTATTTTTTGTCTTTTTAATGTATTCTTTTAACCCCTATTCTGTATCCAGCTGTTCTTTGCAATGTGTACTGGGGCTCAATGGCACTGATAGAATTAAAGACTGATTTTAACCATGCAGTATTGGTGGCAGGAGGTACGCTCCATTTTTAGCAGTGAAAGGTAAAACTGTGGCCCAAATTTCTATATCAAGAATCATTTTGTATTAACATATTTTCTAGGTATTCCAAGACGTCCTGTTTCCTTCCTGGCTTGTAAATCTTGTCTAAATTGCATTGTACTGTTTTATATTTGCCTGTTACACACGACGACGCCTGTGTTCATTAAAAATAAACACAAGGAATTAACACTTTGTATGGAGAATCTCATGTATTAGAGCAGGGGCGGACAACGCAAGTCTTCAAGGGCCACCAGCAGGTCAGTTTTTCAGGATATCCTTGCTTCAGCACAGGTGGCTCAGCCTTTGAGCCACTGATTGAGCCACCTGTGCTGAAGCGGGGATATCCTGAAAACCTGACCTGTTGATGGCTCTTGAAGACCGGAGTAGCCCACCCCTGTTTTTAGACGCACTGAAAATAAAGTCATGTTAAAATTACAAAATGTATGTGATGAGGTTTATTTTCTCTACTGTTATCTTGAAGTTATAGACGAGGTCTGAGCTGGGTGCCTGGCCTGTATGTATCAAGGTGCAATAATGGGCAAACAACTCCACCAGGTGCCTCAAAGACAACGATATTTGATACATCTGCAGCAATGTTTTTGCTTTCATACATATGCCTCACTATGTTCATTAAATTAAGAAATAAAACGTGTTTGCTTCAAATAATTCTCCTGAAGTTGGTCAAATTGTGGCTTGGAATAAATGGGCTTCAAGCAGCAATACAGGTTACATTATTATTATTAAAAGAAAAAAATATTTTTTTTATTATTATTATTACTACTACAGGATTGAAGCTGTGTTCATTTCAGCTCCGGGGACCCCCTGCTTCCAGAGATACTGTCCTCCGTAGGGGGTGCCGGTATATCTGTGTAGTTTAAATGTCCCGGTCACGCTGGCCAATAGGAAGATGCAAGGGATGATGTCACCGCCTCCTATTGGCTCGCGTGACGTGGGACATTCAAACGTTGCCATTATGTTAGGCACACCGTTTCTCTGACTGCAGAAATACCGGCACTGCTACAAAGGTAAGTATCTCTGGAAGCAGGGGGTCCCTGGTGCTGAAATTAACACCGTTTAGCTCTGAGCATCTCCTGCTTCTATCCTGTAATAAAACAAAAGAAAAAACAGCAATACGGGGTACAGTAAAATCCCATCCAAAGAGAAAGGAGAGGGAGGTACGTAACTTGTGTCAACACCCTGCTTCCCTACCAACGGACCAACAATTACCGTGCGGTGCTACTGTATGTGTCGTCTTCCAGGTAAGGGGAGCGCAGGTGAGTCAGGTGGGGAAATACTGTATATGAAAAAAATACAAATAATAGATGGCCAATAATACAACAGTCCTATCTAAAAAGAGGATGAGTTGGTCTCACTCACAATGTATCTATAAAGTTACAGCATATCAGAGATTCTTCTCTCTCTGATAGGAGCCCTTGTTCCCTCAGCGCAGGGAGCTCTGGATAAACCCTCTGGAGTGTGTGTCCTCAGATCTCCTCCCACAGGTTGTCACCCGAGGAACAGAAGAGAGCTCGCAATAGTGTTATATCAAAAAGGTTATATTGCACAGTCACCTGTAGATTATGTATGTGGCTCACGATTACTAGCAGAGTTGTGTTAACCTTTGTACTGTATACCCTTTATATAGCGCCCATCGGGTACTCGGTGCTTTACAACAGAGACAGTACAGGGAATTATATTACAATAAGTACAACAAACAAAATCGGACAAAAGGAAAGAAAGTCTGACTCGGAGAGGTTACAATCTAACCTTCAAAGAGACAATTTTTTTATTTTTTAAACTTATATTTTTATTGATATTTTTCAGATTAAAATGGGGAGGGGAGGGGGAAAAAACCATTTTGTAACAAAATTCTTACAGTCATCAACAGTCGCATTACACCACAAACATCGTTTTATAACCCACGTGTCCTATTCTACTCACGCCCAAATCCACCTTTCTATTACAATCATATCCTTATCCCACACCCCAAGGTTCTCAGACGCTCTCATTCTTTCTTGTGGTATGATTCAGAAATGAGGTGAGTCTCTCCATTAGTTGGACATCATTAACCCTTCTGATTAGCTCTTGTGGAGGGCGGAAGTGTCTTCCACGCTGATGCTGCAGCGCATCTAGCCGCTGTTAGGATATGTAGGATCAATTTAACTGTATAGTGCAGGCCTGCACAACTTGTAAAGCGAGACGGGCCGAACTGCTCCAAGGAAAACAGATTCGGGCCGCACGGGTAAAATCATCATTATCATAGTTCCCCAGCACCTCATCATCATCATATATCTGCCCCAGCACCCCTCATTATCTTCATATATCTCCCCCAGCACCCCTCATATCTCCCCCTGTACCCCTCATCATCACGTGAAACAAGGTGAATAAAGTGCGCAACTAAAATCTAACTCAAAAATAACCACTATAAGACCAAGTGAAATAAAGTGATAAGCCAATGGGTAACAATATAACGTGATCCTACAGAATAAATGTAAGAGAGCGTCTGCAGCCGTGGAAACAAGGGTGGCTCAGAACAGAGAAAAACACAGCGCCCAACACTCATAGTGCATTAAAAATTATATTGATCAATTATATAATACAGGTGAGTATTAAGCGTACATCAAAGGTGAATTAAAACAGCATTTCAAGGGTTAGTTGTTACCCATGCGCCAGCCAGGTCTCTCCAGCACGATGTAATCTGGGTTGTCCACAGGTTAGTGCCTCTGGGTCTTGGGATATACCTCTAATGCCCTTGGGTAGTGTCTGCAGTAGATTCGGGGTTCCGTCGCCAGTCCTGCTCTTGCAGGTGGAAATTTCCCAAACAAACTTGCTACTAGATGATTATATGAATTCCGTTGGTGGGAGTGATAGCTGGCGGTGATTCACTGCGTGCCTGCAGCCGCCCGTCTCTCCGTTTCACAGTCCGTGACCTCACTCTGCCGTGACAGTGAGTATCGCGTGTCTGTCTCCTCACCAGTCCACTATCTCACACCCCATCTCTCCCTCTCACCCATACACAATACTCCCCCTCCACATAACACAATATCCCCCCCCCTGCAGACCACACACATCCCACCCCCCTTCACCGCACCTCACCTCACCCCCCCAGCACCTCACCTCACATCACCCCCCTGCACCTCTCCTCACATCACCCCCCCTGCACCTCACATCACCCCACTACACCTCACCCCCTGCACCTCACATTACGTAGAAATTGTTCTGAACAAAAGGACTGTGATGATCAAACTAATATTTTAAAACAGAGGTTCATAGATAAAGGATATAATAAGGAGATTTTACAAAAATCCTTGATCAAAACTCAAAACAGACCAAGAACCACTTTACTAGTACCTAGAAAGAAAGTATTACCAGTCAAAGATAATTCCACACCAATTTTCATTGCCAATTTTATTAAACAAGAATCTAAGATAAGAAAACTGATTAATAAACATTGGGATAGTTTATTATTGGACCCCATTTTACATAATAAATTAGCTGATAAACCTAAAATAGCTTTCAGAAAGGCCCAAAATTTTAAAAGTATTTTAGCACCAAGTCTTTTAAAGGAATCAAAGAGTCAGGTTGCTAGAAAAGATAGTTTTTTAAGTAAACCAATGGGCAATTATAGATGTGGAAAATGTGTGATGTGTCAGTACATGTCTCCAGATAAAGTTTTCAATGATCATCAGACAGGACTATATCATAAAATAAATCGATTCATCACCTGTCAAACAAGTTATTTAGTTTATATAATTGATTGCCCTTGTAAGAAATGCTATATTGGGAAGACAATCCGCCCACTAAAGGTACGAATTGGGGAACACATCAATGGTATAAAAAATGCAAAACGAAATGTTGAATTGGGAAAAAAATTACACAATCTGGCAATGCATTTTTTTGAGTACCATAATGGAGAAACAAAAGGTTTACGTTTTAGAGGTCTGGAAATTATACAAAGGGATATTCGGAAAGGCAATAGGGATTTAAAGTTACTCCAAAGAGAACAATATTGGATCTATACATTGAAAAGTAAAATACCCGGTGACCTTAACGAAATGATAGAACTTAATCCTTTCCTAAGATGATAGATAGAAAGAATCTTCTAACCACCATCATTTATGTGAAGTATAGGCAATAGTAAATCAGTTTTTAGTAATGTGGTAGTATTGGGTGGATATTTAAATCTAATTATAAATAAGATATGATTTTTAATAAGTAGTTTCCTTAGGGTTTATGTGTTATATTATGGTGAATTATAATGTGGTGGTAAGGAGTGTTTATGGACATGGAAATCTAATTATAATCTATATTATGTAGGCCTTTTTGGTTTTTTAGGTTATTTTATGGAGATGAGTATCTTGTGTGGGTAAAAATATTTTAAATATTTTTTAAATAATATTTTTAATAATATTTTTCAACATTGTGAGTTATAATTGGGTACATGTATTTTAAATTGTATGTGTATTAATAGAAATGAAATATTAGATACAAAATAAGTTTTTAATATATATTTTTTTTTATTTTTTTATTAATATTCCAAAAGTGTATCAAATATATGTTTTGTGTTTAATGTATATGTTAATTAATAGTCACTTTTACCATTAGGAAGTATTTGTAGCATGGTTTACACATGGTTATTGTGTTAATGGGCAATTAGGGGGTGGCGACTTATATAATGCCACCTCCTGCTATGCCCCAATACCTCCTGACGAAGCGCTGTATTGCGCGAAACGCGTAGAGGGTTATGCGCATTATTTTTGGGTTACACTTCTGGGTAGGAGTGTAACATCCGCACGATAGAGGCACCCGTTGCAGTGGCTATTTGTTTTTCCCCCGGTATTCTCGCCAGCTATTGCTATAGCTTTGTCCTAGCTGACGAGAGCCCGCCCACCACCTTTGAGTGGTTAGACTTCCGGTTCCGGGTCAGGGACCCTGCGGGGATCTACAGCAGTGGATTACGGTCTGGGCAGGGTTTTTTTTTGTTGACAACGCTGAATGCAGACCTTTGTGGAAGCTCCATTGTGCATGCGGGTTTACCTCATTGTAAGTAATATTATGCAGTGTATTTAACAATAAATTGACCATATTTAACTTTGGAATCTCTTCTTCTCTGCGCTCCAACTCCTTTTTCTTGTACCTCATATTACTCCCCTGCACATCACCCCCCTGCAACTCACATCACCCCACTACACCTCACATCACCACACTACACCTCACCCCCCCCCTGCACCTCACATCACCCCCCCCTGCACCTCACCTTCCCCCCCTGCACCTCACCTTCCCCCCCTGCATCTCACCTTCCCCCCCCTTGCACCTCACCTTCCCCCCCCCCCTTGCACCTCACCTTCACCCCCTGCACCTCACCTTCCCCCCCCTTGCACCTCACCTTCACCCCCTGCACCTCACCTTCCCCCCCTGCACCTCATATCACGGTGGCAGAGCAGGCAGGACTAGCACACTCGCAAGTAGGGGGCACAGGAAGTGCCACATACATAGAGCGTGCAGTCCTTAGAGCAGGCTCGATGGGGAGGAGGAGGAGGGGGAGAGCGGGCTCGCGGGCGGGAGAGGAGGGGGAGAGCAGGCCCGCGCCCTGGAGAGGAGGGGGAGAGCGGGCTCACGGCTGGAGAGGAGGGGGAGAGCAGGCTCGCGGGAGAGGAGGGGGAGAGCGGGCTCACGGGCAGGAGATGAGGGGGAGAGCGGGCTTGTGAGCGGGAGAGCGGGTGGGGTGAAAGCGGGCTCGGGAGGGAGGAGGACGGGGAAAGTCGCCGCGGGCTGCACAATGAGTGCCGGCGGGCCGTGTGTTGTGCAGGCCTGGTATAGTGGTTCACATCCTCCATGGGTTTAGCCAGAAAAATTAACACTGGGTCTAACGGCATCTTAATCCCCGTCACATCTATCAATTTCAGAACTGTTCGCCAATATGTCTGCATAACTGGACAGAACCACCACATATGCGCTAGATCCCTATCTGACCACAACCCCTCCAGCATCTATCAGTAGACTCCGGGAACATTTGCTTTAACCTCTTGGGGGTGTAATACCAACGCAGCAAAATGTTAAAAATATTCTGCTTATAGAGGTTTTACCCACATTGTCCCAAATATCTTCCCAGTCCTCTCTTGTTATTTCAGTCTCGAAGTCCAGAGTCCAGTGGAACATATATTTATGGTCCGGTATCCTTTTGAGGGGTTAACCCCTGGTAGAGAGATGAGATACAACCATTTTGGTATTTTTTTTCTTGTTTTGCAAAATCGTGTGTAACCAGGGAATTCCTCCCCATAAAAACCCTCCCTAACAAAATGTCAGACCTGCATATATTTGAACACCTCAGTTGGGGGTAGATCATATTTGCAAGTTAATTCTTCAAAAGGCATCAGCTTGTTTTTTTCTAATAGATCTCCCGTCTCTACGATCCTTTTCTCTGTCTCCAGGATTCAAAACCCTGACCCTGGAATCCCGACAGGAACCCTGGTAACCAAACAGGGGAGTAAGTCTGGATGGGGTTGACATAACTTTATATTTCTTTTTTGCCAGCTGCCAGATTTTGAGGGTGAACCCGATTACCATCGGGTCAGAGTGACTCCCAGTACCAACCCCGGGGCTCAACCATAGCAAAGAAGGCAGACCGACCGGGCTTTTTAGCGAGTTCTCCAAATCTACCCAAGCATAAGTCCCTCCTGGGGAGTGCCAGTACACCATCTGTCTCAGATGAGATATACTATATAATATTTTAAAATATGTGGTACTGCCATACCGCCTCCTTCCTTAGACTCCAACATGCTTAATCTAGCTACTGTTGGTTGTTTATGGTTCCAGATAAATTGCATAATTCGAATTTTGAATCTCTTATATAGTTGTATGTGGGACAGGTATTGGTAATGTCTGGAAATAGTACAGAAGTCTGGGAGAATGTTCATCTTAACCGCAGTCATACGCTCTAACCAGGAGATACAATAGGAATTCCAGGTTTGTAGATAATAATAATAATAATAGCATGTTCTTGTATAGCGCTGCTAGCTTTACGTAGCGCTTTAAAGAGACATTTTGCAGACACTGTCCCTGCCCCGTGGAGCTTACAATCTATGTCTTTGGTGCCTGAGGCACAGGGAGATAAAGTGACTTGCCCAAGGCACAAAAGAACTGACCCCGGGAAGTGAACCAGGTTCCCCTGCTTCACACTCCGTGCCAGTCAGTGTCTTGACTCACTGAGCCGCTCCTTCTCCCTGTAGTTCCTTTCTTATCTTAGAAAAAAGCTTGGGGTAGTTATATTTATATAGAGAGTTGTTGTCTCTGGGAGATTAGTCCCCTGATATTTTAAATAGGTCTTTTTCCACTTGTAGTCAAAGGGGAGCAAACAGAGTTATAGGACCGGTGTAGGCATCTCACAATCATCGTATGTAGACGAATCGACGATTGGAGAAAACAGCCATAGATTCCAGTTAAATCTTCCAAAGTTTTAGAGGACCACAGGTCAGTGATTCGACAAGAGTCTCTCAAAGGCACAGATGGACTTTTGTCTTTTATCTCCGGGCAACTGCACCCTCAGTCGATCGTCATCTGTGTCGTCGTCCCGAGGTCTTTGCCGTTGGCCCGCTCCATTCCTGGGGGTCAGACCCAACTCTGAAAGGAAAGATGCTGATTCTTTGGGGTACCGGATCGAGCTCTGTCTGCCATCGTGGCTGCCTACAAGGTGGAATGGAAAAGCCCATAGGTAGCGAATACCGTTTTCCTGAAGTACCACAGTTACTGATCGCAGCCCTCTCCTCCTCTCAATTGTCATCCAGGACAGGTCCTGGAAGATCTGGATGAAACTGTTTTCAAATTCAATTGAGCCTCTGTTTCTGCGGCATTTTATAATCCTTTCCTTGGATGCATATTGGTGGAGCCTTAGGACCACATCTCTGCTTCTTTTGGGATCATCAAATCTCATTCCTAGGGCTCTGTGTGCTCTATCCATCAGAAGATCGCCGTCCTGTAGCTGAGGGTCAATTGACGTAAACAGTCTTTTAAGATATGGCTGGAGGGCTTCCGCAGACACCGACACTGGGACATGCCGGATTCGTAAATTCTGCCTTTGCTCCTTGTTCTCCATATCGTCCATTCCGTCCCTCAGACTGTAGCTCTTAATTCATCATTTAGACGCAGGACCTCGTCGTCAGTATTTACTTGGTTTTGTAGGGAAATGTCCATCTCATTTTCAAAATCTGTAGTTCTTTTAGCTAATACAGAGACTTCTGTTTTGAATTCCCTTACAGCCCTACCCAGAGCTGACCGAAACCTTGCTTGCATTTCTTTAATGAGACCAGAGATGAAAAGAACCCCTATATAGCACTCTGTCACCTTGTGAGATGATGATGAAATTAAAACATGATTTTATTAAGAACTCATTAAAACAATGGGATTTAAAACAAGAATTAAATAAATTGCAAACGCTGTATTAACTCTAAGGGTATAATGAGCCCTAAAGAGAATAGTAAGGTAATCAGTGTTAATGACCAGTGTTATGTAGATTCACTGGCCCTAGTAGAATTGTTCCATCTCTGGTCTAGTCTTTCCATCTCTGTTGCGGGGGTAACTGTTTAGTGTGTTCTTTGCATTTCTTTAAGCATGTTCTGGAGGTCCTGTTTAGTAATCACTGTGTCTCCCTCTGTCAGTCAGTTCTCTGTCAGAAGCAGCTCCCCCCACTGCCTCCTCACCTGTTGTGGCCCTCGCTGCCTGATTTCTTAATGTGGCCTTTCTGTTAGGGATATCCACCTCAAAATCCGTAACTTGCCTCTCTCCCTTGTTGTTGCCTGCAGGTGCCTGCTCCCTTGCACCCTGCTCAGTGGCGCCATCTTTGTTTTTCTTCCTCTCTGGTGCCGCTTGCTGCCCGCGGCTGAAGCGGGAGAGATCCCGGGTCCCTGGCGCCTTCCTCGAGGACATCCCCGCTAGTTCCCCGGCTTATCGGATGTCCCGTGGGACTAAATAGAGCGCCGATCAGAGGATTTTAGTTTTTTTCTCGGCGGGGTGCACAGAGCTTACCTAGCCTGCTTGCACCCGCATTGACGTCATGCACGCGCCCCCAAGTTGGCAATTTAATTTGAACATTTTTTCCCCCATAGGATTGAACCAAGGGGTCTCCGGAGCTGAAGCCCGTTAATTTGGGTTCCAGGCACCACCTGTTTCTGAGATACCTCCGTAGGGGGGCGCCGGTAGCCGTTCTACTCGGCTACCAGAGTTCATGTAATGGCGGAGTTTCAAAGCTCCCGCGCCAGGCTGGCCAATAGGAAGCCGTGAGGTTTCCTAATGGGCCGCGGGATGCAGGAGTTTTAAACTTTGCCGAGATACAAACCTCCAAAGGGGGTGCCGGTATTCGCGGGAAGCAGGGGGTCCCCGGAGCTGTCATGAATGGGATTCAGCCCTTGAGGACCGCTGCGTCAAACCTGATAAAGGAGCAATGCATGTGTTTTTCAGGTTGCGCAGACCATTGCTTTGAATATATGCGAACATACATTTTGTGTACCTGTGTAACGCTGTGTATATTAATTGTAACGGGCTGTATACTCTGGTAGCACCCCTGTAGAATACTACTTAAGGGCCCTAGAGTGTTAACAGCAGGTATAGCTACAGTGTATCGCCTCTCAATCACATGGGGTAGGATGACTAGGCGGACCCTTGCCAAACTCACCTTCTACAAGGTACCTAGTGATGTCATTGAGTAATGCTACTAACTATAATGTCATACCCCTCCCCTACTGATCACTATTGGGTATAAATGTGGGAATGGAATATTCTAGGTTCAGACCCCAGGAGGAGACAAAGATGGGGGATCTCATATACAATGTAAGTCCAGTTTGTCTGTAAGTATGTGTATTAGTGTTAGCATCATGTTGTTGTTGTTTTCCAGTTAGGGAAGTATTACTCCTCAGGATTTAGGACCCCTATCTATGGCCTGAGGTGTATCCTACCCACAAAAGGTGATAGCTAGGTAATCCATAGGACGTTTCTTAGTAAGTGCCCTAGAGTATCACCTTAGTATTGCTAGGGGGTAAGAATCTCCTTAGTTCTGTCATGGTGATGGGGTGTAATGCCTCATGCAAGAGGGCACCCTGCCAAGGGATCCCAGTAGAGGTGTGAACAGGCATGATCCGAGGAATGGAGTGCCACAGACCATGACTGCAAGGTACAAGAGATGGGGGGGATGCTGCATGAGTGCTTCCAAAAAAATAAGTATATGATACCTGTGAATAAAGTTAGAGAAGTTCCTTGCGCCCATCGCTTGCTTACCATACCAGGGTGCACGGCTACCAGCACCCTGAGAACAAGGTGACACAGACACTTTGCACCACTTGAACCGACATTAAACACAGGTGTGACACTCTTCTGTGGGCCGGAGGCAGAGGTATTACACTTGCTTTGCCCATAAATAATAATGTACTTGTATTGGCCTCATCCTAGCTCCATAGTGCACATGTGGAACAATATGTATAGTATTCTTAACATGTTGGATGTCACATTGGGGCTTCCTGTCTTTTGGTTATACATTGTCACATACCCAGTAGCACCTCCCCTCCCCCCCACCCCCCTTCTGTTTTTATTTTTACATTAAAGAAATATATATTTTACCATTGACTCATTTTGATTATCTCCCAGCTTCTAACCTGCCTGTGTTCCTTACAATGTCAGGGTAAATAACATTGTTGGCTCTGTCATTTTCTAGGAGTAAGAGGAGAAAATAGTCAGCAACATCATTGCCAATAATCAAAGTAAACGGCTTTTATTTCACCCCACTCATGGGATTGGTGATTTTGAGTGAGGGGAATTTCTTCTCCAATGCAATTTAATTCACACAGACTAATGTGTATGTCTGATATACGCAGCACATTGTGTATTACGTACAGACAAGAGTAGTGTTCTACTACACCAAGTATATCAAATTCATGTAAGTCAAGGGCGGCCGACTCCGGTCCTCAAGGGCCACCAACAGGTTGAGTTTTCAAAATATCCCTGCTTCAGTACAGGTAGCTGTCCTTGACTGACCTGTGCTGAAGAAGAGATATTCTGAAAACCCAACCTGTGGGGGGCCCTTGAGGACTGGAGTTGGCAACACTTGATGTAATGTAGGAAACCACTGTTTTAACATGAAACTGTAAAATCTCTTGAACACAGAGCAGTGCGAGTTGTGCTTCTCTAAGGAAGTCGTCCAGTCTCGAGGAGCGTGGGAGAGGCACGGAAATACAACTCTAATAACTTATAAAAGAAACTCGTGAGAAGAATGTCACTGCCCAAAGAAAGATTGCATAAGTAAAATGTGTTCTCGACACCTCCAGTGACTCCCAGACCCCAAAACAGATCACCGAGAGGGTTATATTAATAATAGATGGAGATGTTTATTTTTATCACGGCGGTACCCAGCATTTGTGTATGTGTCTCATCTACAGAGCACTATGTTATATGGTATTTCATACAGAGAATCGTGGTAAATCTGCAATACAGTTATAGAATCAGAAATGGCATATAACGGGGTTTACATGCCTTATATGCAGAGCAATGTTTATACTTTACATAAAGAACAACCTGAAAGGAACTGAGCCACCTGTGCTGAAACAGGGATAGACTTAAAAGTAGACCGGGTGGGGTGGGTCTTGAATACTGGAGTTGAAAACCCCCGCAGTAAGGGAATTCAAACATGCATGGGATCGACGTCGGGCTTCCCCAAATACGAAACACAGCCAAAGATCAAATCGTGCCTGAGGTTTTACAGTATATATGCAAAGGGGCAGATTAGGAGGGCAATGTGCTCCTTATCTGCTGTCACATTGAATAATAATTGTTCTTGTATAGCGCTGCTAGTTTAACGTGGCGTTTTACAGAGACATTTTGCAGGCACAGGTCCCTGCCCTGTAGAGCTTGCAATCTATGTGTTTTTGGCACCTGAGGCACAGGGAGATAAAGTGACTGCCCAAGGTCACAAGGAGCCGAGAATTGAACCAGGTTCCCCTGCTTCACACTCAGTGCCAGTCAGTGTCTTTACTCACTGAGCCGCTCCATTTAATTTAAAAAGGGAGTTGTGTAACACTAATATGCACTTGGGTTATCCTTCGTGCTGAAAAGCCAGCTGGTTTTCTGCTGATAATGTGACAGAGCGTACTACGAAACTTATCCACACAAATATGGCATCAAATTGAAGCAAATATTCACTAGGAATGTTACAAAATGCTAAATCACAAAACAAAATTGAGCAGAAACAATTATTGAGCTAATTGCCCCACTACAACCGGCTATCGGTTTAAATAACGTGCAATATTAATGATATACTTTAGTTCTTTCCAGCTGCAAGGTATATTTATCGGTGTAACCTACAAAATTGCTGTACATTTTTAGCCCCGGACATGCAGAGTGGGAGAAAATTGCAGCAACATTTAAAATCACGCCACGTTCGTCTCAAGTACAGATAGGTAGCTTTCTCTTTTCCACCTGTATCCCCCCTCTTAAAGGGTTACTAACATGGCTATTGAATGTTGGGCCCCATTCTGGGTTGCTATGGGGAACCAGATGTTACGCAGGGGTATATAAGGAGGAGGGACTATTCTGGAAGGTTAGGTTCCAGGAGGATAAGAGGAGAGGAGCCTCGGGGAGTAATAACATAGACAAGGCCTCCCCGCCCCCCACCGTTTATTATGTTGTAGACAGGAACAGTACACATTAAGTTATTATTCCTGAAAGAAGAAATGGAATCCTGAATACATAATATAAAGTGTTCGAAATCCATTTATTATATTAAAAAGTATGAATGAGAACTTATATCAAGACAATTGAATGGGAATATGTTTTAAGGTTAAGAATTAATATGTAGAGCTGAATTCCAGTAAAGGTTTAATGCATAACAGATGTTGGAGGTTGGCTTAAAGATAGGATTTCAAGGCCTTGTCTGAAGTCTGACATGGGTAAGGTTTCTTTGTTCAGAAACCCATGAGGAGAAAGGGGGCGGAGTTAGTGATCAATAAATACAGTTGTACTCTTCAAGACTCTCTTCTTCAAGACAGCTCTATCTCTCAAGACCCAACTAACATCTATGCTGCAATGTGAGACAAGAGTGTCTTAGTAATGATAGAACAATCTGAAAGAGCATGTCATCATTGATTGAACTTTCCTCTGTGAGTAACACTGTAAGAATAAACTAACTCTGTCTGCTGAACAACCATGTTCTGAAGTATTGGAATCTTTCTGAATAAGAAATAATAAGTGGTATATTGTTTAACATAAAGGAATACGGTACGCCATAGAGAGCCTCGGGAAAGATGGCTCCCGGGTGCAGGAGGATCAACTCTGACCGCGGATCAGCGCTAATGTTCCCCATCAGTCTGTATGGAAGTGGCAGTTCCCAACCAGGCCAAAGGTATTGGGTCAAGTAAGAAAAGACCCGCCAGGATTGCCGCAGGGGTCCAGAATAATCGGATCCATACTGATGATGGTTCTGAAATAACAAGGAGGGCCGGGTCCCCCGCTTACTCAGAGCAACTAAGTCAAAGTACCTTCATTGAAGTGTTAAGAGTGGGCACTGATTCAGTATTCATGTTTGGCTGTTAGAAAATCCAGTACAATGTTGTTAGTGAACAAACAAATATAAAGTCCCCAGCGCTAAAGTCCAAGATACCGTGATCTTTAAGGCAGTCTCTAGTCTTTAAGATGGTAGTTGGGCTCTGGTTTAGATGCTCCAGATGGGATAGATGTCCTTGATGTAGATGGATACACCGTCTGAAATAACAGATAAGCAGACACACCTGATTGCGCAGTGTGTTATAGCAATCAGAGCCCTATCTGAGATGTGAAAGAATCCTACTCACATAATCAACGCCAATATGTTCAGTGGAGAGGATCTGTGCTTGCTCCCCTTCTAATTCGCTCCTCACACGAACCCCACGTGGAGACAGCTTACAGGAGACAGCTTACAGGATACACCCTCTATCTTCAATGGCGTCGGGGATGCGTCCGTTAACGACACCTCCACCAATGTGAGACAGGAATACGTACAAGATAGTGTAGTATGAACAGACCTTTAATGCTTAAAACACTATAAAACGTAATAAAATACACTCACATGGTGCAATAACAGATGGTATTGCTCAATATGCCGTCCGCAGCTTGCATTTCCTAACACCACACCGGAGAGTATCACTGCACACAGACACGCTGTCGACTTGGCGTGTGACGTCAGTGCTTTAGGAAGCTCTCCCTGCGGCAGAACTACAGTGGCTGGGATGGTTCAATGACTAAGCTCCTCCTCCCTACGCGTTTCGTGACACGTGGTCACTTCGTCAGGGGATGGTGGAGCTTAGTGTGTGATGCCTTATATATAAACCCAAATGGAGAGATCCTCCTACTAGGGGTGGGGCTTAGCTGCAATGTTGATCAAGGAGGATCAGCTCTGACACTAACAGCGTGATCGGGGTTAATGCCTTGCCATACTGCATATAAACACCCACATATTATGCAATGAATGAGAACAATACAACGGATAAATTAAGAACAAATAAAATAAAATAATAAAACAATCATAATTATATATAAACAGCCATGAATTATCATGGTATAGATCACATTTTATAAAATTAATATATTCAATAAATGCAATCCCTGAATGTTTTACATAAAATATCCCACTCTGCTTGGCAAGGATAGATTAAGAGTCCTTCAAAAAGGCTGCAAGGTCAAACTCAATGTTAAGGCCTAGGGGGGTCAAGGTCTTAAGTGTGTAGATCCAATAACTTTCTCTTTTGGAGACTTTATTGAGCCTGTCCCCCCCACGCCAACTGCTTTTGGGATTATCAATCCCTATACATACTAAACCCTCTGGACTCTGTTGGTGGTGTATTCTGAAATGGTTTGAGACACTATGTGTCTCGAGACCCCTCTTAATATTGTAAACATGTTCTGCGAACCTTCGTTTGAGGGGTCTCCCCGTGCGGCCCACATATTGGAGTCCGCACGGGCATTCCAGCAAAGAGACACAGAAATTTGTTTTACAATTGATGAAGGTTTTTATGTCAAAGTTTTTTCCTGTCACATTAGATTTAAAAGTCTTTGTTTTTATACTGTGTTTACAACCAATACAGCTTTGGCATGTATAGTAGCCTTTAAGATCATTTAGCCATGTTACATGGTGATCTCTCAGGCCATCTAACGGACAGCTAGGTGATAAGGAGGATTTCAAATTCTTTGCTCTTTTAAACACTATTTTAGGTTTACTGGGTAGGATGCTCTTAAGAATTGGATCTCTTTGGAGAATACCCCAATGTTTGATCAGCGTCTTAGATATAATGGGAGCTATACCACTATACTGTGTGATGAAAAATGGAAACTTGGCCTGACCATTCTCAGCCATTTTCTCTTTTCCACACAGCAAGGACGCTCTATCAGTTTTATTAACCTCTTTGATCGCAAGATCCAATTCTTGGTTTTTATACTCCCGTTCGATGAATTTGGTTTTCAACTCCTTAATTTGCTGTTGGTACACAGAGTTTTCCGAACAATTCCTCCTAATTCTAAGTGCTTGCCCCTTGGGGATGTTACGCAACCAATTGGGGTGATGGTGACTGGATGCCAAAAGGTAAGTGTTGGCATCAACCTCTTTATGGAAGGTTTTAGTATGAATGATGCCATTTACTACATAAAGGGAGAGGTCAAGAAAGTTTATTGAAGTTTTATCCTGATTGAACGTGAATCTAAGATTCCGCGTATTGTCGTTCAAATATAATTTGAATTCCTCCAGTCGGTCCAGTGGCCCCCTCCAGACACACAGCACATCGTCGATGTATCTTTTCCAGAGCACCAGGTTTGCACCAAATGGGTTGGAGGACCTGATATGGTCCTCCTCCCAAATGGACATAAACAAGTTTGCATAACTAGGTGCAAACCTGGTGCCCATTGCAGTGCCGCACGTCTGGAGGAAGAACCTGTGGTCATGGCTGAAGAAATTATGCGTCAGAATAAACCTGATTCCATCTAGAATGAAATTTTTTAACTTCTCATCCACTCCAATATCCTGTTCTAGGACTCTTTTGATAGCATCTAGTCCCATCTGATGGTCAATGATCGTATACAACGAGACCACATCGCAGGTAACCCAGCACATATCTTCCCCCCACGTTAGGTCCTGTACAAGATTTAATACCTGCGATGTATCCCTTAAATACGACGGGACCTGTATTACATATTTTTGAAGTAGATGATCTAGGAATTGGGAAAGGTTGGAGGTGAGGGACCGGATCCCAGAAATTATTGGGCGACCAGGGGGTCTGGTGAGACTCTTGTGGATCTTCGGGATGAAATAAAACACTGGGATTCTGGGCTGTTCAATCATAATGAATTCCATTTCCCTGGTGCTAATAATGTCATCCCGAAGACCCTGATCCAAAAGAGCTGCCATCTCTTCTCTGAATGAGTCTGTTGGATTGGACTCTAATACCTGATAGGTGGCGTTATCTTCCAGAATTCTAAGGGATTCCTCTCTGTAATATGGCTTCCTCTAAGTCAGAAATTACCATTTCGGCAAAGGTATCTACAAAGTTTCCCTTCATACCTCTTGGGTAGAAGGTGGAAGTTTTTTTAAAGGGAGTGAGGGGAGGTTTTGTCACTATTGGATTGGTGTTGGGTAGTATCACAGATCTACTTACTGCGTCCTTAAGATAGTATTTCTTGAGGGAAATTTTCCTCAGAAATCTATGGACATCAACATAGATGTTGAACATGTTGGGTCCGCTTACTGGAGCAAAGTTCAACCCTCGAGATAGCACATCTAGCTCTACAGGTTTAAGATCAATGCTACTTATATTAAATACATTGCTCTTTACCAATCCCTTTTCTGGTTTGGCCTTCTTTTTTCCCTTTCTCTTCCTTGTGCCTCCTCTTTTTCCTCGAACTCTTCCAATCTCTGCCTTTTCTTTTCTACCCTTACTTGTTCGTGCCTGTCTGGTTTGACTCTTGTGTCTCTCCACGGTTCCCGCATTGGTGCTCTGCCCTGGCGTTGTTCTAAAAAATAATTTTTATTTTGAGTATTTGTCTCATAGTTATCTCTATGGGTCCTATCTAAAGGTGATCTTTCACGATAGTGATGGCCCTCATGTTTTCTGTCAACCGGAGATCTGTCCCTATATTCATACCCTACGTGGTGTTGTTCCTCTGGAAAACTTTTATGCAAACTTTGATCTCTTTGATCTTGCTTGTTTGGCTTCTTTTTTCCTTTACCAGGGTTAGAGCTAAGTTTATTGACTTTAATTAAAGATTCTCCTTTCCTTTCCACTAATATATCCTCTGTTTTTTCACTCCTGGTGGAATCTATCCTACCTCTAGGTGTGCCGGATAATTGATCTATCTCATGACCTCCCGTTTCTGCTTCTACAATTGTAATTATCTTTTCTATTTTCCAATTCCTCTGTCTATTTTCATCGTAATCCTTTTTGTCCCTGATGAATTTTTTATGCTTTGTCAATTTCACCTCTTTTTCAACCTTATCAATCCGTGACGATGTCTTTTCTTCTAGGCTTTTATACTCTGGAAGCTCTATGAAGGGTTCCAACTGTTCTTTAATGGAATTTATTTGCCCATCCAGAGCTTCCAGTGTAACTGCCCTACGCTTGATAAGGTGTAACATGAGATTGACTGAGCATGTGTCTAGTATACAATTCCATTCTTTCAGGAATTCCTCATCTTCACAGTCAGATGTTGGTGGTTTCAGGACTCTGAGTCCTCTGGGAATCCTTTTATTCTCAAGATACTGCTTGAGAGTAAATGTTTCCCAGATCTGCCTCATCTCCTGTGTCAGTAATTTTTCTAGCTTGGAAAACTGAGTTTCCAGGCTTTCCTTATCTGTTTCCATAAGGTCATTGGCATCATTAAAGAAGCCGGCTAAGGTCTGTCCCCTCAGTGCTCTATTGGTGAACAGTGCCATAGGTTGTGTGGTTTGCTGCTGAGGGTTTAAGGAACACAAAAATGAGCAAAACAATGAAATTAACCCCTCCAAAAGCGCTAACCTACACTAAACTAAGTGATAGCAATTTGTGCTAAAACAACGATAAGTGCTCGTGCAACATCAAAATGATAACAAAATGACTTGCACAATGCTGTGAGAAAAAAAGAGAAAAAAAGCAGCTAGGTGACAATAATAACAGGTAATTCCAAAACCTGATACAAAACAGTGAACAAACAAATATAAAGTCCCCAGCGCTAAAGTCCAAGATACCGTGATCTTTAAGGCAGTCTCTAGTCTTTAAGATGGTAGTTGGGCTCTGGTTCATGATGCCAATGACCTTATGGAAACAGATAAGGAAAGCCTGGAAACTCAGTTTTCCAAGCTAGAAAAATTACTGACACAGGAGATGAGGCAGATCTGGGAAACATTTACTCTCAAGCAGTATCTTGAGAATAAAAGGATTCCCAGAGGACTCAGAGTCCTGAAACCACCAACATCTGACTGTGAAGATGAGGAATTCCTGAAAGAATGGAATTGTATACTAGACACATGCTCAGTCAATCTCATGTTACACCTTATCAAGCGTAGGGCAGTTACACTGGAAGCTCTGGATGGGCAAATAAATTCCATTAAAGAACAGTTGGAACCCTTCATAGAGCTTCCAGAGTATAAAAGCCTAGAAGAAAAGACATCGTCACGGATTGATAAGGTTGAAAAAGAGGTGAAATTGACAAAGCATAAAAAATTCATCAGGGACAAAAAGGATTACGATGAAAATAGACAGAGGAATTGGAAAATAGAAAAGATAATTACAATTGTAGAAGCAGAAACGGGAGGTCATGAGATAGATCAATTATCCGGCACACCTAGAGGTAGGATAGATTCCACCAGGAGTGAAAAAACAGAGGATATATTAGTGGAAAGGAAAGGAGAATCTTTAATTAAAGTCAATAAACTTAGCTCTAACCCTGGTAAAGGAAAAAAGAAGCCAAACAAGCAAGATCAAAGAGATCAAAGTTTGCATAAAAGTTTTCCAGAGGAACAACACCACGTAGGGTATGAATATAGGGACAGATCTCCGGTTGACAGAAAACATGAGGGCCATCACTATCGTGAAAGATCACCTTTAGATAGGACCCATAGAGATAACTATGAGACAAATACTCAAAATAAAAATTATTTTTTAGAACAACGCCAGGGCAGAGCACCAATGCGGGAACCGTGGAGAGACACAAGAGTCAAACCAGACAGGCACGAACAAGTAAGGGTAGAAAAGAAAAGGCAGAGATTGGAAGAGTTCGAGGAAAAAGAGGAGGCACAAGGAAGAGAAAGGGAAAAAAGAAGGCCAAACCAGAAAAGGGATTGGTAAAGAGCAATGTATTTAATATAAGTAGCATTGATCTTAAACCTGTAGAGCTAGATGTGCTATCTCGAGGGTTGAACTTTGCTCCAGTAAGCGGACCCAACATGTTCAACATCTATGTTGATGTCCATAGATTTCTGAGGAAAATTTCCCTCAAGAAATACTATCTTAAGGACGCAGTAAGTAGATCTGTGATACTACCCAACACCAATCCAATAGTGACAAAACCTCCCCTCACTCCCTTTAAAAAACCTTCCACCTTCTACCCAAGAGGTATGAAGGGAAACTTTGTAGATACCTTTGCCAAAATGGTAATTTCTGACTTAGAGGAAGCCAGTAATGATTTCAAATGCCGCAAACAAAACCTAAGTAAGGAAGAAAAGGCGGCAGTTAAATCTCTTGAGTCCAATTCCCAGATAGTAATTAAATCAGCCGACAAGGGGGGAGGAGTCGTGGTGATGAACTCCTCATATTACAGAGAGGAATCCCTTAGAATTCTGGAAGATAACGCCACCTATCAGGTATTAGAGTCCAATCCAACAGACTCATTCAGAGAAGAGATGGCAGCTCTTTTGGATCAGGGTCTTCGGGATGACATTATTAGCACCAGGGAAATGGAATTCATTATGATTGAACAGCCCAGAATCCCAGTGTTTTATTTCATCCCGAAGATCCACAAGAGTCTCACCAGACCCCCTGGTCGCCCAATAATTTCTGGGATCCGGTCCCTCACCTCCAACCTTTCCCAATTCCTAGATCATCTACTTCAAAAATATGTAATACAGGTCCCGTCGTATTTAAGGGATACATCGCAGGTATTAAATCTTGTACAGGACCTAACGTGGGGGGAAGATATGTGCTGGGTTACCTGCGATGTGGTCTCGTTGTATACGATCATTGACCATCAGATGGGACTAGATGCTATCAAAAGAGTCCTAGAACAGGATATTGGAGTGGATGAGAAGTTAAAAAATTTCATTCTAGATGGAATCAGGTTTATTCTGACGCATAATTTCTTCAGCCATGACCACAGGTTCTTCCTCCAGACGTGCGGCACTGCAATGGGCACCAGGTTTGCACCTAGTTATGCAAACTTGTTTATGTCCATTTGGGAGGAGGACCATATCAGGTCCTCCAACCCATTTGGTGCAAACCTGGTGCTCTGGAAAAGATACATCGACGATGTGCTGTGTGTCTGGAGGGGGCCACTGGACCGACTGGAGGAATTCAAATTATATTTGAACGACAATACGCGGAATCTTAGATTCACGTTCAATCAGGATAAAACTTCAATAAACTTTCTTGACCTCTCCCTTTATGTAGTAAATGGCATCATTCACACTAAAACCTTCCATAAAGAGGTTGATGCCAACACTTACCTTTTGGCATCCAGTCACCATCACCCCAATTGGTTGCGTAACATCCCCAAGGGGCAAGCACTTAGAATTAGGAGGAATTGTTCGGAAAACTCTGTGTACCAACAGCAAATTAAGGAGTTGAAAACCAAATTCATCGAACGGGAGTATAAAAACCAAGAATTGGATCTTGCGATCAAAGAGGTTAATAAAACTGATAGAGCGTCCTTGCTGTGTGGAAAAGAGAAAATGGCTGAGAATGGTCAGGCCAAGTTTCCATTTTTCATCACACAGTATAGTGGTATAGCTCCCATTATATCTAAGACGCTGATCAAACATTGGGGTATTCTCCAAAGAGATCCAATTCTTAAGAGCATCCTACCCAGTAAACCTAAAATAGTGTTTAAAAGAGCAAAGAATTTGAAATCCTCCTTATCACCTAGCTGTCCGTTAGATGGCCTGAGAGATCACCATGTAACATGGCTAAATGATCTTAAAGGCTACTATACATGCCAAAGCTGTATTGGTTGTAAACACAGTATAAAAACAAAGACTTTTAAATCTAATGTGACAGGAAAAAACTTTGACATAAAAACCTTCATCAATTGTAAAACAAATTTCTGTGTCTCTTTGCTGGAATGCCCGTGCGGACTCCAATATGTGGGCCGCACGGGGAGACCCCTCAAACGAAGGTTCGCAGAACATGTTTACAATATTAAGAGGGGTCTCGAGACACATAGTGTCTCAAACCATTTCAGAATACACCACCAACAGAGTCCAGAGGGTTTAGTATGTATAGGGATTGATAATCCCAAAAGCAGTTGGCGTGGGGGGGACAGGCTCAATAAAGTCTCCAAAAGAGAAAGTTATTGGATCTACACACTTAAGACCTTGACCCCCCTAGGCCTTAACATTGAGTTTGACCTTGCAGCCTTTTTGAAGGACTCTTAATCTATCCTTGCCATCAGAGTGGGATATTTTATGTAAAACATTCAGGGATTGCATTTATTGAATATATTAATTTTATAAAATGTGATCTATACCATGATAATTCATGGCTGTTTATATATAATTATGATTGTTTTATTATTTTATTTTATTTGTTCTTAATTTATCCGTTGTATTGTTCTCATTCATTGCATAATATGTGGGTGTTTATATGCAGTATGGCAAGGCATTAACCCCGATCACGCTGTTAGTGTCAGAGCTGATCCTCCTTGATCAACATTGCAGCTAAGCCCCACCCCTAGTAGGAGGATCTCTCCATTTGGGTTTATATATAAGGCATCACACACTAAGCTCCACCATCCCCTGACGAAGTGACCACGTGTCACGAAACGCGTAGGGAGGAGGAGCTTAGTCATTGAACCATCCCAGCCACTGTAGTTCTGCCGCAGGGAGAGCTTCCTAAAGCACTGACGTCACACGCCAAGTCGACAGCGTGTCTGTGTGCAGTGATACTCTCCGGTGTGGTGTTAGGAAATGCAAGCTGCGGACGGCATATTGAGCAATACCATCTGTTATTGCACCATGTGAGTGTATTTTATTACGTTTTATAGTGTTTTAAGCATTAAAGGTCTGTTCATACTACACTATCTTGTACGTATTCCTGTCTCACATTGGTGGAGGTGTCGTTAACGGACGCATCCCCGACGCCATTGAAGATAGAGGGTGTATCCTGTAAGCTGTCTCCTGTAAGCTGTCTCCACGTGGGGTTCGTGTGAGGAGCGAATTAGAAGGGGAGCAAGCACAGATCCTCTCCACTGAACATATTGGCGTTGATTATGTGAGTAGGATTCTTTCACATCTCAGATAGGGCTCTGATTGCTATAACACACTGCGCAATCAGGTGTGTCTGCTTATCTGTTATTTCAGACGGTGTATCCATCTACATCAAGGACATCTATCCCATCTGGAGCATCTAAACCAGAGCCCAACTACCATCTTAAAGACTAGAGACTGCCTTAAAGATCACGGTATCTTGGACTTTAGCGCTGGGGACTTTATATTTGTTTGTTCACTGTTTTGTATCAGGTTTTGGAATTACCTGTTATTATTGTCACCTAGCTGCTTTTTTTCTCTTTTTTTCTCACAGCATTGTGCAAGTCATTTTGTTATCATTTTGATGTTGCACGAGCACTTATCGTTGTTTTAGCACAAATTGCTATCACTTAGTTTAGTGTAGGTTAGCGCTTTTGGAGGGGTTAATTTCATTGTTTTGCTCACAATGTTGTTAGTGTATGATCGGTCCCTATTATTTGGGGACATAAATAAATGACAGTTGTACTACAAACGTTTCTGGCCCCCATTATTCTACAACCTTGCCACCTCATCGTGCAGCCGCCTGAATCCAGCCCCTGAGTCAAGGTCACCTAAGCAGAGAAGCCATATAATACACCCCAATATTATCTCCCTATTGGTAAGTGAAATATTAAGGGTGGTACCTTGTTTATGCTCCTTGCAGAGCGATCGTACAACCTGTAAAAACATACAAAGTAAATACTGGTAAACATATTGCTCTGGTAGAGGATACCTTATCGCCAGGCCCCCGCACCACTACTCAGACTGACGCTACAAGGTATTTGAAAGTGTGCAATTAGGTCTGAAATCACTACAGGATCTTTTCCAAACTGCGTTGCTTACAGATAGTGCTCACATTAACCACATCAGTGCTGATGGTGGTGTCCTGGAACCACTCTGCACGGTCGGTTTCCCTGTTCTGAGGCAGCCATAGCTCCTCAGTGTAGTTGCAACATTGTTGCCATAAATGTAGCTTTCCCATAGTCTTAGCCTGTGGGCAACCTCCCCCCCCTTCCCACCAACCCCTTTGGCAATACTCTCTTGGTTTGGCTTTACCCCCTGCTGTATTTAGATAGTTTATTAGTCCTCTGCTTATTTCTGTCTGCACAGGAAAGCACACTTTCTTTTACTACCAGCAGCAATAGTGAGTACTGTATATGCACCTTCCACTGCTCCCCCAGAAAAGTATTCCCTTGTACCTTCTCCCCACAAATGTAACCTGCCAGCTATTTTATACCCTCTGCATACCCCCTCCAATAAAAGTGACAGAAAATAGCACGGCTCTGTGTGCAATTAAAGGAGATGAGTTTAGCTACCTGATCCTACTCACTTGCCACAGTGGGCATGGGCCAGAATAGGTGGGTCAATAAAACATGTGCTGCATCTCTTAGGAAGGCAAACAAGCACATAAGGTCATCAGGCTGTATACAAATCTGTTCTGTATAGCATCTGATTCCCTAACAAAATGCGCAAACATATCACAGGTTGCTATTCCCCCCTACTGCCTTTTGATTTGCCAGATACATATACTGTAGGAACAAGAGACGGCTCTATTTTAGGGGTGCTCAGTCGAAGACAGCCACTTGTGCTGAAGCAGGCTCTTCGACTGAGCCACTGATTAAGCCACCTGTGCTGAAGTTGGGATATGCTCAAAACCTGACCTGTTGGAGGGGGTCTTGATAACTGGAGTTAAGCACCCCTGCCCTATTGATACTTCTGTGAAAATAGGGAGATGTCCTTAAAAACACCCACACTATACGTCATTTATCCGGCAGAATCTTTCTTTAAAACATATAAATGAGCAAATAAAATGCTAGGAATAAAGGATTCTGAACCGCTTAGAGCAGAATGAGATAGGATCTTAATTATTCTTACATACATTACACGACAAAGTGTAGCTGAACAGGAGAGACACAAAGTCTGCTGAGTTTAGAACTTGAGACGGGACTAATTTTCTGAATGAAGTTTAACACCAGCGTAATGTCCGTATTGATGTAGTACGGCTCTATACTTTAATCATATTTTACACCGTCCATATGATGGATTGAACATATCCATCCAGCTTTGCTACGTGGGTGAACTGAAGGTAATCCTCACCATGAAAACACTTCTCAGAATAAACACTACTACATTATTTCCAGCCCATCGGGCGCTTTATAGCCAAAATGAAAGTAACTTCCCATTAAAGGTAATTAGTACTAAAGTATACAATGTGATCTTATGCCAAAGTATGGTAAAAACCTGACCTATCAGCATTAGTATTCAGTATACGTTCTCAAACCTTGCCATATCCCAGCAAAGTTAATATTTCTTTTAAACTCTGCTCAGTTTATCAATATATTTACAGTATGTTTATGAACAACACATACTCACTGTACACAACACTGGATCTGGATGTACAAGTCAGCACTTAGGGGTTAGTTAAAATGCAGAAACTCCAAGCTTTAAAAGACTATTGGTGATCTGTTGGACCACAGTTTATGGCTTGAGAAAAAACTATTCAGAAACGCCCCCTCTTTAGACGGTTCTCTATGTCCACCTTCTATGCTTCTTACAGGCAGGCACAAGGAGGTCATTTACTATCACAATAGTTAAAAAAAGACATTGTTTCCTTTTGAATAGTTTTCCAATGTATCCCTGATATTGATAATGCGGTAATCTACCACGGTGACTGGAAGCAACTTGAGACATTTGCAATGCTTTGAAGAACAGCTCCTGCCTGGCAGTACAAAGCAGTCTGAACTGCAATCTTAAAAGAACTACTTTCCCTGAATTTGTTTTATTTATTGTTTTTCCACTTACCAGGGCTGCCCTCGTCTTACCGGCAGGAGCCAGTACAGCAGATACAGACCTCGGATGTCCTGACACAGTACTGTACATTCGGAAATCCCTATCAATCATTCACATACAGTTAAGATGCTGCTTGTGCAAAGGGAAACAGACGTCCAAAGGAAGGACCACACAACAGCATATTATTGCAGCAAAAGCAATGTCCACTCTCTTTATTGACATTATTCAAAGCAGAGAATGTGTGCACAATGTTTTGGGGGGAGCATTGCCAGGAGCATTGAAGGCGGATAATATGCGTGGGCGCCGTTCTGATCAACTAGTACCAAGAGTCCAAAGGTTAAGTCACGTGGGAGGCAATATATATGCACGAAGGTGAGGTGTGCTGGTAAAACGCGTTTGGACACAAAAGGACACAACTGTTCTGTGATGCTGAGCTCAACAAGAGCTGCAGAACCGGAAGTCAATCTAACCAGGCGGGAGCAGTGAAAATTCATCTGAAAAGGGTATTTCAAAATGGTGGAGTGGGACAGCAATACTCATGTCTAGATGCACAAAGCTCTAGTAAACCAGGGCTCATAGCGTAGGGCGACCATTTTTTCCCAGTGAAAAAAACGGGACAACTGTCGTACATGCGTGTAAGGCCAAAGCCGGCTGCGCACGTGTGCAAAGACCCACCCTGATCGTGCATGCACGGCCGGCGAGAGACGATCGTGCACCTGCAGGGTCAGCTCTTGCTGGCCGCACATCCACCATTAGCTCGTGCGAGCAGCGCATTCCCAATCGTCGCAGGCTATTTACGCGTGTGCCAATGGCAAACAAAAATAAAACGTGAATTTTTTTGCACCTTTTTTTTTTTTAAGTCGTTGGGGCACAAAAACCGAGACAATCCCGGAAAACCCGGGACGTCTGGTCACCCTATCATAGTGTGACTTCACCTAAAACAGGAACACGCGTTATATTCCTGGAGTTAACAAGGTAACAATGTAACAAGTGAATTATATGCAAAAATGACATCTGGACGATGTCTCATTAGCATAGAGTTAACATCGTGTTATTCTAGCATTACGTTGCATTCTCTTCCAATCACGCGGCGTTAAGTAAATCTCACCGTTACTTTGATCCAGACCCTGATGTAGGTCTTTACCTCAAACGGAGACACAGAGGAAAATAACAGTGTCACTTAATCAGCGGTTGCAAACTGGGGGACGCGATTTTTTTTGGGGGGGGGGCACGGGCAGTTGCAGAGGTCTAATTTCAATGAAATGCCGGGGGATCGCGCGAGGACTCTGCAACCTGTACTTTCCGAAATTCAGCCGGCTTCAGGAAGTGTCGGGTCTTGTTACGTCACGGTTGCTATGGTAATATGATGTCAAATGATGCCGTGCGTCATTTGACGCCACGCAAGGGAGGGGGGGGGGACAACAACAACAACGGAGGAGAGCAGGCAGGGGAGGGGGACAGCAAAAAAAGTTTGCGCACCCAGATACTGCAAGGGCTCTACTTCAGTGTCCGAAGAGGAGTAAAGCCAAGTTTAGATATAATCTAAGTCAGGGGTGCACAAGCTTACCTTAATGCGCCCCCTGTTTCCTCTCCCCTCTAACTCGCAGCCAGTACGGCTCCGGCATCAAATGACGCCGCAGGGGTCATGTGATGTCACGTCGCGCCCACGCACCCATGATCTAAGTAGTACCCACGTTAACCTTAACGGACTTTGGCGGATATGCAATGGTATGATAACAGGTTATATGCACATCATTTGCATGTCATTATCAGTTATATCCGTTATAGGTAACGCCGGGGGTGCACAAAGTTTTTAACCTGCGCCACCCCCCCTGCCTGCTTACCTCCCGGCTCGCGACCCCACTGCTCCTCGGCTCCAGCATCAAATGGCGGTGCGGGGTCATGTGACGTCACGTCGCCATGGCAACATGACGTCACATGACCCCGGCATCATTTGACGACGGTTACCATGGCGACTTGTCGCCGAAGACCAGGCAGGAGAAGCTGCAGAGGTCTCATGCAGTCCCCCGGCATTTAATTAAAATTCCTTGGGGGAGAGCATGGGACCTCTGTAGTCATGGCGACCCCCCTGGAAATTCTCCTACCCCCCACTTTGCGCACCCCATAGTTACGCTTTGCTCTTCACGGGACATAACATGGCTTAACATTGTTATTCTCCTTAGAAGATACACAGTTAACCTAACTTAAAGTGGCAATGTGAAGTTAAGTGACCGAACAGAGCTTTGTGGATCTGGACCTTAATGCTTCAGAATCATTGATCCAAAATCTTCACAGTCCACTACAAGAACAACAACATTACCTTATTAACTTTATGTTGTGCTATTTTTATATGTTATGCTGCATATCGTCCACTAGGTGGCAGACAAAGATCACCATAAGCTAATGGATCACAAAAGTTCCCTTCCTAAAGTAATCTTCTTCAGACACTTACAGTGTATTTGATTTATTTACCTCCTATTGTATATTGTAATCTGAAAACTTTCATCCAGTGCCAATGTTCTAACAGATATTTAAGTAATAATCCCCTCAGAACAGGGCATTACTGGCCAATAATGCCCTGGCTGGAAGAGTTGAAGGCCCGAGGCGAAACCGAGGCACTTTAACCCAGCCAGGGCATTATTGGCAGTAATGGCCTGTTCTGAGGGGATTATTACTATTATAGGCTAAATGTAGGCTTATTTCATAAATAATAGACATTTTTATATACAGAGGCGGCAGAGTTTATTCTAACTCGGCCGTAGCCGCGGTGTGGGGAAGCCGACGGGAAGCCGGCGGCTCGTTTGGGGTTTTCCCCGGCGCGTGCCGCGCGTCACTCTGGCGCCGGTCACACGGTCCAGGGTTCCCCGGCATCCCCGAAGGCTGCAGAGGCAGCAGGGGTAAGGGGGACGCTGCGCGAAGCTGCGCGCAGCCAGGGGGAGCAGCCAGGGGGAGCAGCCAGGGGGAGCAGCCAGGGGTTCGGGGAAGGGGAGCATTTTTCTTAAACGCGCGGGAAGGGGAAGATGCGGCTCGCTCGCGGCTCCGTTTTGGTGCCAGCCGGAATAAGCCCCGTTCATAACGGGCACATAACGGGCAAATGTTAGAATAAAATGTGTCGGTACAGTAGTTATATAGATTTTTTAATTAAAATAAAATGGTAAATACATGAAACCACCTCTATATACACTTACACTGCAGATATCTATATCCACACACTGCCATCCCCTCTGTGTACACACACACACACACACACACACACACACACACACACACACACACACACACACACACACACACACACACACACACACAATACAGCAGCTCTACACACACAAACTCTGCTGTTACACACATATGCTACAACCATAAACACTGCTGCTGACACTGACATTGATACACACACACACTGGAGCTCTATACATACACACACACACACACACACACACACACACACACACACACACACACACACACACACACACACACACACACACACAGTAGCTCTATACACACACACATCAGCTCTACACTCACACAAACTGCTGCTACACATACAACAGCACAACACACACACACACACACACACACACTGCAGCCACAATCAAAAATGAAGCCACTTACTAAACTTTGCACTCTCCCCACCCCACCTCTACATACAACACAGCACCTCTACACACACCACACACACAACACTGCACCTCTATACACAACACAGCACCTCTACACACACAACAGACACACACACACACAACACTGCACCTTTATACACAACACAGCACCTCTACACACAACACAGCACCTGTACACACACACACACAAACTGCTGCTACACACACATACTACACCCATAAATACTGCTGCTGACACTGACACTGACACTGACACTGACACACACACACACACCTCTACACAGATATACAACACAACAGCACATCACACACACACTGCTACTGACACACTCACACACAAACTGCAGCCACAAAGAAACTGCAGACAGCAAATAACTTCTTTGCAGACTCTCCCCCAATTCAACTGAATCTGCTCAGACAATCTCAGTCAGCTCGGGAGGGGGAGGAGTCAACCCATGGCTGATACTTACTGACCAATCCCCTGTCCTATCTCACAGCTGTTACTTCATTCTAACCAATCCTCTGCCCTGTCTCAGCTGTTCTGAAAGCTGATTGGCTGGAAATAAACACATTGAAAGCTGCACTTTGCAAGCAGCTAAAATTCCGGGCATTACTGATTGGATAATGCCCGGAATTTTAACCAATCAGAGAGCAGGGTTTTCAATAATGCCCGGAATTTTACTGCTTTAGCCTATAATAGATGATAACTCATTCTGTATTCCAGACACGGAGCAACATTTTCACATTAAAAAACAACTACATTCAAGTGTCAAAACACAAGCACACTAACTTTAATGAACCCTGTTCAAGGTCAAATGATGGATGAAACTGTAACTTGACCTTGATTTTAATATATTCAATGTTGGATTATTTTTTTTATAGTAACAAAGGAGGGAGAAGGAGTAGGGGTATGTATTATACCTTTTATTGAACCAACAAGTAGTTGATATGTTACAAGCTTTCCAACCTCTCAGGATCAGGGTAACCCTATGAAAGGGAAGGTATACCGGGATATACCAAATAAGTATACATGGGAAGGATGTTGATCCAGGGATTAATCCGATTGCAAATTCTTGGAGTCAGGAAGGAATGTATTTTTCCCCTTATGAGATATCATTGGATGATATGACACAGGGGTTTGTTGTTTGCCTTCCTCTGGATTAATAAGTAAGTATAGAAAAGTATCTGTTATCTAAATTTAGTATACTGTAGGTTGAACTTGATGGACACGTCTTTTTTCAACCTCATCTACTATGTAACGGACGACCCTGAGAGGTGGGAAAGCTTGTAACATATCAACTACTTGTCGGCCCATTAAAAGGCATCATACCCCCTACTCCCTCTCCCTCCTTTGTTACTACGGTACATGGAAGAACGGACCAACATGGCTCCCCCCGTCTTTGCCTTTTTCTTAAAGCAAGTTCCTGAAGACTCCACGTGTGAATGTCGGGTCCATGGGCATTAGAATGTCGGGCATTAGAATGTCGGGTATAGTGTTGACCACGTGTTTTTGATGATCATACAAAGACTTTGAAAAGTACTAGAGCGTCTGGGAATGGAGTTCACAAAAGAAAAGGGATGAGGACGGGAGAGGAGGGAAGCATTTTCCGAGAGTATGAAATCTAAGGCCAGGAGCATACACAGCTCTACGCGGCACCGCGTGGCTGCATGCGCGTGCGCACGCCTCCATCTGCTGGGTGATGTGTGAACATCCCCAGCAGCTAGAATGATCCAACACACCCAGGGCCGCCAACAGGGGGTGCTCTGCCGGGAGCCAGTTAATTACATTTAAAAAAAAAAAAGTAAAAAAAAAATGGTGGCGATTCCCGTGGTCCCAGCGCGCATGCGCAGGGCAAGCAGGGTGTCCTGCCTGCTGCCTGTGGGCCCGCTCCCCGTTCCGCCACCCGCTCCCCACATGGGACGGAGGGGGAAATGTCAACACAAGCCCAGCACGCGCAACCCAGCCCCCGCGCTCCCAACTTGATACGGAGGGGGAAGCGCCTACCCCGCTTCCCCCGTGCGCACCTCCTGCCCCAGCCTGCCTCGCCCCCACCCAGCCGCCCACCTCCCGAGCCCCCCTACCCGAGCCCCCCTCCCGCCGCCGGGGATATCGGGGGCAGAGGGGGAAGCGTCTGGCGGCAAGGAAGCAGCACCCACCGGTCAAGGTAAGTCAAGGTCACCCACCCAGTCACCCAGTCACCCTCCCACCCAGTCACTCACCCACCCAGTCACTCAGCCACCCAGTCACCAAAGTCACCCAGTCACTCACCCACCCACACAGTTACTCACCCAGTTATTCACCCAGTCACTCACCCAGTCACTCACCCAGTCACTCACCCAGTCACTCACCCACCCACCCAGTCACTCACTCATCCACCCACCAACCCAGTCACCCAACCACCCAGTCACCCACCCACCCAGGCAAAGGCACTCACCCACCCAGGCAAAGGCACTCACCCACCCAGGCACCCACCCATTCACAAATCTAGTCATTCACCCACCCAGTTACCCACCCAGTCACTCACTCGCCCACCCACCCAGTCACCCAACCAGTCACTCAACCACCCACCCACTCAAGTGTCACTCACTCACCCACCCATCCAGTCACTCATCCACCCACTCACCCAGTCACTCACTCACCCAGTCACCCAACCAGTCACTCACCCACCCATCCAGTCACTCATCCACTCACTCACCCAGTCACTCACTCACCCATCCACCCAGTCAATCACCCACCCACCCAGGCAGGCAGTCACCTGTCTTTTGTTGAAAATATAAAAATAAACAGGTTGCATTGTAATGTTTTTTCTGTATCACAATAAGAAAACAGTTAAGTAAAAGTTGCGCGCTAAAAATATTTTTTCGTGGTAGATGCGCTATGGGTTCGGGGGGGGGGGCGCTATGGGTGGGAGGGGGGCCCTGCTCCTTTCATTTGTCCTGGGCCCCATGATTTCTGTTGGTGGCCCTGGACACACCACGCCCCCACGTGACGCGCTCAGCGTCCTACCCTGAGAGCGGGGAGCTCTGAGCGGGGGGAGCGGTATAAAACAAAAGCATGTGTGTGTGTGTGTGTGTGTGTGTGTGTGTGTGTGTGTGTTTGTGTGTGTGTGTGTGTGTGTGTGTGTGTGTGTAGGGAGCTGCCAAGTCTATTCACTTTCAGCAGCCAATGCATTGATTGGCTGCTGAAGCTGATACCGCGCTGCAGTCGGGAATCACACTTTTGAAAGACTCCAGCTACAGCTGCAGCGATGACGCCAACAATGAACACTACCTTTGGCCACCAAGGGTCAGTGATGAGCGCGCGCACATCGTGTAGCGCTGTGTGTGCTCATGGCCTTGGTCTATGGTGAGTGCGCGCTTGCAACCGTGCACGTGACATCACCTGCGTTTTAGCTGCAGCAATTTGTGGCCTGGCTAGATGCGATGGGGAGGCGTGACGTGCGGCGCGACCATGACGTCACAGAGCTGGTTCGCCCTCATTGGGCGCGAACCGCTAATGTGACCTGGCCGTCGCGCCGCAGAATCAAATTGATCTGATTCTTCGCGCACCCTTGCGCGGTCTATGGCCGCGATCATTGCCTTAAGACAGTTTGGTCGATCGCGTACTCCGCGCGGTCTCGCCGACTGTTGACGCGGCCTTAGAGTTAAAGTTGGAGACGTTGGACTCAGGATACTGAATGAATGTAAGAAAGACAAACACTCCGGAGAGTGAGCGCATTGCATCCCTCGCTGGTTACACATTCGCTTTCAACCCTCTTTTTTTGGGGGGGGGAGAGGATATTTGAAATGACTTGAACTGGTCCCCTGGAGCCAGTCTGCAGTTCTCCTTTGCTCTGGGGACACAATTTTCACAATAAAAATAATAATAGCATGTTCTTGTATAGCGCTGCTAGTTTTACGTAGCACTTTACAGGCACAGGTCCCTGTACCGTAGATCTTACAATCTATGATTTTGGTACCTGAGGCACAGGTAGTTAAAGTGACTTGCCCAAGGTCACAAGGAGCTTGTTTCCTGAAGTTTGTGGTTCAATACTATATCAACACCGCTGATCGATGAGGAGTCTGTTCCTTCATCCGGGCATTCAGCAGATGCCTTTCCACCAGTCAGAGCTTCATCAAGAAATTGAACCAGGTTCCCCTGCTTCACACTCAGTGCCAGTCAGTGTCTTCACTCACTGAGTCACTCCTTCTCCCACCATCGGAGAATACTTATCTGAAACATGTGATATGCAGCCAGGGTCGGACTCACTTTGGTGGCTTATGGAAAGGTGAAACGACATCGGGAGGGGACCTTTATTTTCTCATGGCTTGGCATAAAAAAATACAAATATTTCAGAGGGCTTATTATCTGGTGGCAAAACTGGAGCCCATGGGTGGCAAAAATGTTACCAGATTTATAAAACGGAAAAAATAAATGTTTTTTCAATTATATATTTGTAGCCGTTTATTTGCACTTTTTTATACCACCGTTTTGCAGTCAGGAGTAATTGATAAATAGAACCCAATGTATTTCAATATGTGCAATTTAGATTCCTAAAATAACCATGAAAATTGAATATATATCCCCCCCACCCTTTATACAGTAAGGATACTAAAGCCTTAGCTCAGTGTTTCGCAAGAAGGGTTCCTATGAACCCCCAAAGGGTTCCCTGCAATTTTCAGATGATTTGACAATTGTACAAAATACAAAGAATTTACACCGCTTCTGATCTCATTCAAACGCGCTATTAGAGAGGGTTGCGGTTTCTTATGTAACGGGTATTCTCCCCCCCCCCCCAATCGCAGATATAATGTGGGGTGAAAGGGAACATACAATGTTACCATAGATGTGGTGCATTACCTGTTGGCTCACAGGAGGGCTGAGCTTCCGCCACGGGGAACCTGGTGTGAATTACTCTTACTACTACTATATGGTGCAGCGCCTCCACCTGCGATGGCTCCCACCAGAGGGGGTGTGGTTCCTCGCAGGGCAATCACAATAATCACATACACGGTGAGGTATAATAACTAATACTATTTACTTAGGAACATAAGATAACACATATCATGACAATACCAACATAACCGGTGTCCCTCTCTAGAGGAGACACTTACCACTGCGTCGTGCAGGACGCTTCCCCAACACCAGGTGATCCCACCCAGTGTCCATAGAGTCCCACCCAATGTCCCGCACTCTTGCAGAGAAGCAATGGGTGACTGCGCAGTCACAATTACACTAAGGGCCCATTGGTGCACTTATGACTGTATGATACCTGCCGAGCACTCCGGTGCTCGGGTCAGCAACACTTCACAAAGGGTTAGACGTGCAATGAATCCGTCTGATCCCAACCTTGAGTTATTCTCTGAGGCCCCGACTTGGGCCCGAACTCCTTAACTGGAACCGCAGCGTCCGCTGAGTCCCTACCTAACACTATAACAACGTGACACACACTGTACTATAGGCCGTCCCTACAGCACAGCATCCTTAGGTGGCTTAAGGAAAACTCCTAGGGCCTGCGGTGTGCCTATCTTATGCAGGTAGGTCCCTGCACCCACCCTACTCGTAACACGGGCCCTGGGCCATGGCTCCCCGGATTGGTTACCGCTAGGAACCCCCCAGTTGCCTCATACTACGCGCAACGCGGACCTGGGCTATGGCTCCCCGGACTGGTTACCGCTATGAACTCCCCCAGTTGCCTCACGCCACTTGCAACACGGACCCTGGGCTATGGCTCCCCGGACTGGTTACCGCTATGAACGCCCCCAGTTGTCTTACGTCGCTTGCCTCCTCTAATTCCTGCAGCAACGCTCTGCAGACTAACACTCAGCCCACTTGTCCCTTTCTATTCCCCAGCTCTAACTACAGCAAGTGACAGGGGTCCCTAACCTGAGACTGTCCCTGGCAACACTCACTAACCTGGAGGGGAATCAGGGCTAACTTGGACCTTGGGGCCGCTGGCCTAGTGCAGGGAGTCCCTGACTCCTGCACCCTACCTCCGTCCCTGGGCTGCTCCTGACTCTCACTCCCCAACGTGGGCTCATCGCGCGAATTGTATCCACTTGCCTGCCTGGAGATCCTAAGCCCTATTGGCTCCCTGGCATCACGTGGGGCTCGCAGAGGCTCATGGGACTTGTAGTCCTCTCCAAGAGCCTTTCCTGGTAGGCTAGGGCTTCGCGGGCTTTCTTTCTCCTGCCCTGCGCAAGCTATCTGGTGCTGCCTCACTGTTTCCCTGCCTAGTCTCACGCTCGCTCGACTTCTCCCTAGCTCTGGTCTATCTTCTGCGCATGCGCGATCCATCTGTGGTCTTCCCGGCGCTCTGGTGCCCTTGCGCATGCGCAACGCACCTGCAATGGCGACGCTCCGCTTACCGAGCCGCCAGGACCTTAGAGACGCGATCGCGTCCCCGGCAACCGGCCCGCTCGTGTCCCTGGTAACCGGCCAGCACCCCAAGGCAACGCGCTGCTCGTGCACCTGCCCCCTCACTCCCTTGTGCGCTGCGGCTGTATGCTGGAAAGGGAGGGGGGTCAGCGGTGTAAAGGGAGACCTGGCTACATCTACAATGCATCTGATCTCATTCAAACGCGCTATTATACAGGGACGGGGTTTCTTACAATGCATGTGATCTCAGACGCGCTATTATACAGGGACGGGGTTTCTTACAATGAATCTGATCTCAGACGCACTATTAGAGAGGGTTGAGGTTCCTTACAATGCATCTGATGTCAGGCGCGCTATTAGAGAGGGTTGGGGTTCCTTACAATGCATCTGATCTCAGACGCGCTATTAGAGAGGGTTGGGGTTCCTTACAATGCATCTGATCTTAGACGTGCTATTAGAGAGGGTTGGGGTTCCTTACAATGCATCTGATCTCAGATGCGCTATTAGAGAGGGTTGGGGTTCCTTACAATGCATCTGATCTCAGACGCGCTATTAGAGAGGGTTGGGGTTCCTTACAATGCATCGGATCTCATACACGCTATTAGAGAGGGTTGGGGTTCCTTACAATGCATCGGATCTCAGACGCGCTATTAGAGAGGGTTGGGGTTCCTTACAATGCATCGGATCTCAGACGCGCTATTAGAGAGAGTTGGGGTTCCACAGAATTTCGCAATATAATTATAGGGTTCCTCAACAATAAAAAGTTGAAAAACACTGCCTTAGCCAGTTGAACAGGACAACGTGTACAGCAATATTTATTGGAAAAGGTACCCGGGCGCTATCTCTCTGTGGCTTGATGCAAATATAGAGATGTAAAAAAGAAGGGTGGGGGGTGATACTGCCTGATAGTGGTATTCGTTTGATGTCCTTCTGTGACTCGAAACCCCAACAGGATCTATCCAGGACCCTTGTTGGCAATGAATACAAAAAAGAATGGGGGAGCACAGTTATAGGAAACGGGCAGTGTATTTGCACTAGTATTCGTTTCAGATAGAGCAGTTTACACAGCTATAAAGGTGATGGTTCATCGGGCGGATACCAAACTCAATATGTTAACATACAATGGTGTGTAAGTGTGGGTGGAAAGGTAAGAGAATATACAACTTACACGGCCCTGTGTAAGTTCGGTCGCATCAGGGTTTCTTTGGGTTTCCCGTCACCTTGGAATGATGTGATCTCCTAGGGTTTGTGTTTCTTCTTCTTGGTGTATATCCAGCTTTCCTCGTTCATTCGATGTGCCCCTCCAGGGGGATTTCCTCTCATATAAACAAAAAGAGGGTAAGGTTAACTCACATATATAAAGAGGCGACAGTATGGGGAAGGATGGTATATTGGTAGACCATTAAAATGTAATGGTACGATCATGCACTCACACGGGCTAATGTGAGCCTTCTCTTATCTTGGTATCTTGTTGTTACCCCTTAGGGATGACTTTCAATTGGTTATAGGTGGTGATGAAGGGGGGAACAATAAAAAAATATATATAACACAATACTCACACGGGCCAGTGTGAGTGCACACTCCTAGTGGTTTCTTGACACTTTTGTTCCTGTTCTTTATGAACCCCTAAGGCTGGAGATGGGGTGGACACAGATGAAATTACACTATGGTCTGCAGAATAAAACTTTATTTAAATAAAAACATGATATAAAAACAAGAAAAAAGAAACCAAAGGCTTCTAAAATGAATAAAAAGCTAGGGGAGTAGTAAGGTGTATAGGGGTAGGGAATCTCTCCTTCCGCGTCCGGATGGGGAGCTACGACTGCACCTCTGACTCCTCTAAAATATGCTTAGAAATGTCCCAACTGAAGAGTAGAGCTCTAGCGGAAGGAGAGATTCCCTACCCCTATACACCTTACTACTCCCCTAGCTTTTTATTCATTTTAGAAGCCTTTGGTTTCTTTTTTCTTGTTTTTATATCATGTTTTTATTTAAATAAAGTTTTATTCTGCAGACCATAGTGTAATTTCATCTGTGTCCACCCCATCTCCAGCCTTAGGGGTGCATAAAGAACAGGAACAAAAGTGTCAAGAAACCACTAGGAGTGTGCACTCACACTGGCCCGTGTGAGTATTGTGTTATATATATATTTTTTATTGTTCCCCCCTTCATCACCACCTATAACCAATTGAAAGTTATCCCTAAGGGGTAACAACAAGATACCAAGATAAGAGAAGGCTCACATTAGCCCGTGTGAGTGCATGATCGTACCATTACATTTTAATGGTCTACCAATACACCATCCTTCCCCATACTGTCGCCTCTTTATATATGTGAGTTAACCTTACCCTCTTTTTGTTTATATGAGAGGAAATCCCCCTGGAGGGGCACATCGAATGAACGAGGAAAGCTGGATATACACCAAGAAGAAGAAACACAAACCCTAGGAGATCACATCATTCCAAGGTGACGGGAAACCCAAAGAAATCCTGATGCGACCGAACTTACACAGGGCCGTGTAAGTTGTATATTCTCTTACCTTTCCACCCACACTTACACACCATTGTATGTTAACATATTGAGTTTGGTATCCGCCCGATGAACCATCACCTTTATAGCTGTGTAAACTGCTCTATCTGTAACGAATACTAGTCCAAATACACTGCCCGTTTCCTATAACTGTGCTCCCCCATTCTTTTTTGTATTCAACGTGTACAGCAATGCCAACGGTTTAGGGTAAATAATTAACAATGATGGATCTGCGCAATTACTGTCTGAATTACAGTTACTGTACAACTAACCAACACACATCCTTTTAACCTTAAATACTGTGGGAAGGATCTGGCTATTGAGAAATGTTACATTCATAGTGTACATTATACACACATATGCATCTCAAGAACTCCTATTTTGAATAAAATTTAAAAAAAGTTATGATAACACATTTGAGGCTTGATGCAGAATTTTGCCAGTAAGAGCCATCATGTAAGCGTGGGATGTGTTCAAAGTCAGGCTAAGTGAACTGACTGCACATGAAACGCTGTGCTGCTGGCTGATGTCAGTGATCTTTGGTATACAGGTGCAGCAGTGGAAAATAAATACAGGGGGGGGGGGGGGGCAGCACCCACACATTTCTACCTCTGGCCCATATCATCTATGTATACACCGGTTAGATGCAGCCAAATAACATTGATAGCAAGAGGTGAAAAAAGCATCAATGTTTCTAGTTTGGGATTGTGCTCCTTGACCACACAGTCACTAAACAGTTAATTACCACATCCTAAAACCTTTCACTTCAATAGTATTAAAGAACGTGTCATTGCTGCTGTGGTACGGTTAAGGCAGAGTTTTGGTTCCGTGTAGCGGTCCAAGCTGTTGGGCGACTTATCGATCAGTCTGCGCAATAGCAGATTGTCACAAAGTTCAGCAGTGTCCGACGGCCGGACGGTATTTGGCTTTAGTCTTCTTCAATGACTACTCCGGTGGCGCTATTTGTGCATTTGGGGCGGCGCGTGCACAGCGCTTCACCCCGCGATCTGCGGTCCTGGGAGAGAGGGAGAGATTGTGACGGGAGGGGGCGTGGTGGGGGTTTTGCAGGGGCGTGGTCATGATCTCACGCGGCTGGTTCGCCCTCATTGGCTGAACTGCCGTCGGGAGCGTGGCCACGCCTCCGTCGCAAACTGCAAGCTCAATTTTACTGTCTCGCTGGAAATCTGTCGCGCAGCTGGCGAAATGTGCGCGAAAAGATAATAACTGGGACCAGACTGACAGGGGGCGGTGCATGAACGCACAGCGCACGCCAAGGCGAGCGTTGTAGTAGGTACTGGGGCCGCGGCCTAAGAAGTTATATGTTGATGAGGTGAGACAAATCGCTCTGCTAGCAGCTGTATGGCCCCCTAACAGTAACCAAACGAAAACCAAAAGATAACCAAACTACTGCAGTGCAGAGAATTAGGAGAAGGAAAAAAAACATAACAAGGTATCACTGCTACCAGTAGGTAATCCCTACAGCTCATTGATATGCCACACTGGCCATTTCTCTGTGTTTCTGTCTCACAATCTGTGACCCAGTGTTGGCACAAAGGTTTTAGACTATAGAAAGGTAAAAAAGCGCATATTTTTAGCTTTAAATCCCCAAAACAATCAAAAGCTCACAATTCTATTTCAAATGTCTAACTGCTGAAAGGAAACATCGTTTTCACTTGCGAGTGCAGAATTTGTCCCTGGAGAAGGCTGCATTTCGCTTGCTCGATGTCATAGGTTTTTTGGATAAACCTGATAATTACTTCTAGATATTATTTGACATAACCTTTTACCAATATCAGACTGGTTACTAAGGTCCCATATCAGACTGGACACTAAGGTCCCATATCAGACTGGACACTGAGGTCCCATATCAGACTGGACACTAAGGTCCCATATCAGACTGGACACTAAGGTCCTATATCAGACTGGTTACTAAGGTCCCATATCAGACTGGACACTAAGGTCCCATATCAGACTGGACACTAAGGTCCCATATCAGACTGGACACTAAGGTCCCATATCAGACTGGACACTAAGGTCCTATATCAGACTGGACACTAAGGTCCCATATCAGACTGGACACTAAGGTCCCATATCAGACTGGACACTAAGGTCCCATCAGACTGGACACTAAGGTCCCATATCAGACTGGGCACTAAGGTCCCATATCAGACTGGGCACTAAGGTCCCATATCAGACTGGGCACTAAGGTCCCATATCAGACTGGGCACTAAGGTCCCATATCAGACTGGGCACTAAGGTCCCATATCAGACTGGGCACTAAGGTCCCATATCAGACTGGGCACTAAGGTCCCATATCAGACTGGGCACTAAGGTCCCATATCAGACTGGACACTAAGGTCCCATATCAGACTGGGCACTAAGGTCCCATATCAGACTGGGCACTAAGGTCCCATATCAGACTGGGCACTAAGGTCCCATATCAGACTGGACACTAAGGTCCCATATCAGACTGTACACTAAGGTCCCATATCAGACTGGACACTAAGGTCCCATATCAGACTGGACACTAAGGTCCCATATCAGACTGGACACTAAGGTCCCATATCAGACTGGACACTAAGGTCCCATATCAGACTGGGTACTAAGGTCCCATATCAGAAACACATATTAGAAGCCCACTAAAATGACCATAACAGACACAGGGTTATAATAGGACATGCACGCATGCACACTCACCCAGTAGAGAGGGGTGAACCAGTGCAAATCTGTTTCCCCAGGATTTCCTAAGTTTTCCGCGGTGTAAAATTCACTGCCGTATTGTTACAATCGCCATTGGATTCAATCCGTTGACGGATTTTAACACATGCACTCATACCTGCATACATATACACATGCACTCATACCTACATACATATACACATACACTCATATATGCATACATATACACATGCACTCATACCTGCACACATACACACATGCACTCATATCTGCATACATATACAGTACACATGCACTCATATCTGCTTACATATACACATGCACTCACTCCTGCATACATATACACATGCACTCATATCTGCTTACATATACACATGCACTCACTCCTGTATAAATATACACACACACACACTCATACCTGCATACATATACTGTACACATGCACTCAAATCTGCTTACATATACACATGCACGCATATCTGCATACATATACACATGCACGCATATCTGCATACATATACACATGCACTCACTCCTGCTTACATATACACATGCACTCATAGCTGCATACTGTGACGTCTCAGTCCCAGCGTCGGATCTTTTGTCCAGATCAAAGGCAGGAAACACTGTACTTTCTAAGCAGGGGTTTAGTTACAGGGTACAAAGCAGGTACAGGGTTAACTAATAACACAAAACAGAAACAAAAGACCTAACTCCTTCCAGGAGTACTGACTAATACTGCTTAGTCCCTAACTAATCGTGGGAGAACTAAACTCTTTCCCCACTTTACCCATTGTACAGTACCTGCAGCAGGTCCCCTTTCAGTCTCTCACAGGGCTGTCTGTGTGTGCCTTCCCAGATCAGTATAGCAGCAGCGTCTCTCACCCTCTCTGTATAACTCTCAACATTGTGTGTCTGGCAGCATGGGGGGGAAATCTCTGTATCACTTCCTGACTATACAGGCTAGGCTAATTAGCTCATTAACTCACAGCTGAACAGACCTTTCCAGAATGATTATCTCTATGAGAGCTGTAAAGTCCTACAACTGCCCCTTGAGTATTTAATATTCAAGGACTCCATTTCCACAGGCTCAGTTCCACAAGATTGGCGTAAAGCAGATGTGGTGCCTATATTTAAAAAGGGAGATAGATTACAACCGGGGAATTACAGACCTGTAAGCCTGACTTCAATAGTGGGGAAACTTCTTGCAATTCAGCAATTGTTTTTCCTCCTCCATGTTCCAATTCCCTCCCCCCCCTTCCCCAGGCCCCTCTTCCCTGCCACTCATTTCTCCTCTGTCCCTCCCCTCCTCCTCCCCCCCCAGGTCTGTGCCTCCACCTTCCCCTGCCCTTATTAGACGTATTATGGATGTACCACACACTAGCCAATTCCTACAATGTATTAACAATAGATACAGGAAGGCAGAAATCCTTAACAAATTATTCTCTGATAAACCTCTGACTGAGGAAAATGTACCTAATCTCTCTGATCAAATTGATACTTTGCATAAACTAATAGAAAAAGAAACTCGGTCCTGGTTGGATATGGTCACACTAGAGGAGTATGCCAGGTGTGGCCGTATTCCCAGAGGCTTAAGATTTAGAAAAAAACCAACATATGCTGCTGACAATGACGAATTTGTAAAGGAGTGGGACAGACTCCTTGATCATTGTTCATTTGAATTGATCAGATTGCTGGTGTTAGAGAGAAAGAAAGAACTAACAGAATTAGACTCCAAGATCACTCAGATCAAAAATGAGATTCTATCAATGTCTTGCTTAGATCAATTACCCAAACTTACAGAAGACATGTGTTCTAAATTGAAGAAATTTGAAAATCAAATATTGGCATCCAAAAATAGGAAATTTCTTAGGGATAAACTTGACTATTCTCTAAACCAACAGAGATCATGGGATAACTCGAGAGACAAGAAACAACAGGAAGGAGTAGATGCTTCACATAATCCCAAGACGCCCGTTCCTACTCCCAATTTAGACCATGTAAGTAACAACCCACATAAATCTCACAAATATCATCCACAACCACCCAGAACACCCAGAGACCCCAATTATTATCAACACAATCCACACTTCTTTCCTCATCACGACCAACATTATAGACACACGCCTCAACATCATAGAGACAGCACTTCATATAAACCCCCATGGGGTCACCCCACGGGACACCCTAGTCATTGGAAATATCAAAAATCAAAAAATAATAAACATTACCAGAAGTATCACTACACACGTGATCACAACCCTAGAGAACCCCCTAGGAACTCAAGGAGTACAGTGACACAACAGCAACCAAACATTAAAGATATCAAAGAGAACCCAATCCCAGTGACTAATAAATATGAGGTCTTAGGAACATTGCCAGAATCACAAAATGAGGATTTTTTAGCCAGATTGAATCAAGTCAGGCAAACAATACCAACCTGGGATCCAAATCATCCACCAGAGACCAAACAAAAACCATCAAGAAAAAGGGAGAATTCAGAAGGGGAACAAGGGGGAGAGGAGGAATCATTACAACCCTGCAAAAAACCCACCCAGACAATATCACACTGATTAACAACGGTATTTACAATTTATCATCTATCACTGTAGATAATACACTTATGATGCTGTTAAGTAAAGGTTTATCATTTGCCCCCACATGTGAAGCTAAGAATTTCGATCTGTATGTGGATCTTCAAAAATTCACTCGAAAACTCACACTGGGTAGACATTTTTCGAATGCTCCATACAGTGTTGAAGCAGCATCCCTCGATATATGTTCAAATATTGAGGGCTTTACCATAGAAGAACAAGCTGCGTTGGTTGACCTCACCAACTTAGCAGATGAGGGATATATGGATGCTCATTCTAAATGTCCAGTGAACCATACGAACTATAAACCTCGATCAGTTTTTTATCCCTATCACTCTCGTGGTCATTATATAGAAATCTTCAATAAATTAGTAGAGAAGGATTTTAGAGAACTGTGCCAAATTGAACATGGGAAACATAAATACACTAATAACCTAACTACACAAGAAAAACTAGTATTACAAGAATTAAAAAACAATCAAGATGTCATTATACGTGAGGCAGATAAAGGCGGGGCCATTGTCCTCCAAAACAGGACTGATTACTGTAGGGAGGCATTACGGCTGTTATCTGATAGTAATTCCTATCGGAAACTATCCAAAGATCCCACCAAACAATATCAGGAAGATCTTAAATTACTACTTGTAAGTGCACGACAATCTGGTGTGCTAAGTAAGGCAGAATACGAGTACCTATTTTGCGCTGCTCCCACCATCCCTATCCTTTATCACCTACCCAAGATTCACAAATCCCTCACTGATCCTCCTGGGCGACCTATTATATCGGGTATTAACTCTCTCACAGCGAACCTTTCCCAATATGTAGACACTTTTTTACAACCTCTTGTGCCAACATTACCTTCACACTTATTAGACACTACCTCGGTTCTTACTCTACTTCACGATTTTCCTTGGGTGAACACCTATTTACTAGCCACTTTAGATGTACAGGCACTTTACACATCAATACCTCACAAAGGTGGATTAGAAGCTATAGATTTCTATCTAGCACTTCACGATACACTCCCACCTATACAGCGTCACTTTATTCACGATTCCATAGAGTTCATTTTGCAACACAATTATTTTCTTTTTCAGCACGACTACTATGTACAACACTGTGGTACTGCTATGGGGACCCGCTTTGCACCTTCCTTCGCCAATCTTTACATGGGATGGTGGGAGTCGATGCATATATGGGGTATCACTGTATCTCCTCCTCAGTTAAAACTCTGGAGGAGATACATTGATGATATACTAGTTATCTGGGATGGCGATGAGACGTCATTTAAAAACTTTGTTGATAGAATAAATAACAACAACTTTAATCTCACCTTTACTAGCAATGTCCAAAAGGACAATACTACCTTCCTGGACCTATCAATCTCCATTAAGGGAGACTCTCTTCTTACCCAAACTTTCTTTAAAGACACTAATGTAAATTCCTATTTGCATCCCAAAAGCGGACATCAAAAGAAGTGCATTGACAATATTCCGTATAGCCAATTTCTCCGCATCAGGAGGAATTGTGCAACTGTTGATAGCTATATGGAACAGTCACAAATACTGATTAAACGCTTTAGACACAAGGGCTATCAGGAGGAATTAATATCCGAATCCTACCTTAAAGCACTGAATAAAAATAGGGATTCATTACTACTAAAAAAGAAAAAGAGTAAACAAATTCATGCCAAAACCATAGGATGTAAAAACACTGACTTAGAAGTCGATAACATTCACACACTCGATTCCCCCCCTGTCAACCATAAAAAAGACAAACAAGAGACACCATATTTTGTGACACAATTTAATTCTTCCCATAACTCCATAAAAAATATTTTGACCAAACATTGGCACATTTTACATATGGATCCAATTTTAAATAAATTCCTTGCCCCGAAACCACCCGTTGTTTTTAAAAAAGCACAAACTTTAAAAACCATCCTTGCCCCTAGTCTATTAAAGGGAACAGACAAAGAACCCAAGAAAGATCTAAGGGACCAACTGGGAGTCGTGGGAAATCATAAATGCGCTAGGTGCAAGATTTGCCCAAAAATGCTAACCTGTAAGACCTTTAAATCCCACGTTACAGGGACTATTTTCAAAATTTCGAGTTTTATTGATTGTCTGTCACAGTATGTGGTGTACATTCTGCAGTGTAGCTGCGGACTGCAGTACGTGGGCAGGACAAAGCGAAATTTGAAACTACGCATTATGGAGCATTTACGTAACATAACTAATATCCCTAAACTAGAAGGGACCTCCAAACCTCTAACTCATCTTTTGACTCACTTTAAAGAAGTACACAATTGTAGTACAGTGGGTGTACAATATATGGGTATTGAGATAATAAAAAGCAATGTGAGGGCAGGAGATAGAGATCTACAACTTGCCAAACGTGAGCAATTTTGGATCTTTACCCTACAGTCCAAATACCCAGGAGGTCTCAATGATTATATCGAACTGACACCCTTTTTGAGATAAACAGATATTAGTTGTTGCATTAAGACTAATGAGATTTTTTATCCATTATTAAAATTATTGAGATCCATTTTTAGTTCTTAATCCCTATACCCCTGGGACTTCCCCCCCCCCCCCCCCTCTCACTCCTTCCTCCCCTTTTCCCCCCCTCCCCTTCCCTCCCCCCCTTTTCTTTCTCCCTTTTTCATTTCTTTTTTCCTCTCTTTCTTTTTCTTTTGTTTTCTTTCTACCTCTTCTTCACCCTTTTTTTTTTCCCCCTGCTAGTTTATCTCATCCTTCTCTCCCTTTCCCGCCCCCTCTCTTTTTTCTTTTTATATTATCCTTCTTTCTCTCCTCTCATTTATCTGTTTCACTCTATCTATTTAAACCCTTCACCTCTTTCCCTTCCTTTCTATCCCCCATTTACAATGTGTTTTTATGTATTTATTGCATGTATCTTTGTGATTCAAGTGTGATCCTGTAATACCTTTACATGATCAATTATGGGTTATTACCTACATGGGTGGCTTTTTGCAGTGTCTTTTATTTAATTATTAATATATTGCTGATGAAATTTATTTGTTTTTATTAATATAAGGTTCAATGCATACCGTTTGCATTCACAATACCTTTTAAGCCTCGTTAGTGCATTGCATTTATTATGCATGTACTCCTATTGGCTAATTCTCTACCCTATTGGGAACCCAGTATTACTGTTTAAAAGGCCCCCACGTAGGTGTCCAAAATATCGCCTGATGAAGCACAACACTGTGTGAAACGCGTTGCGAAAGCCCTACGGTGCAGCTAGAAGTCAGCCCACAGGTGTACCTACCCCCAGCTGTCCCATCAACAACCAGAGACCCTTCGGCACGCCGGAGTGAGTTTCTCTGGGAAACCGGCATTTGAAGTGGGCTACTATTCACGGGTCCTGCGAGAAGCTGCAACCCGGAAGTAAGAACTATATGGTGCTGAGCCAGGCAGCCCCAGCACGTGGGTCTACCTTGTAAGCCTCTGCACCATCTCTTTATGCCCAGGACACCACCAGGACTGTTTCCTCTGCACCTTAATACTGGATGTACTTACCCTTATATGTAAGTTTTTATTGTTATTACTACTAACATGTTTTAATTAAATCTTGACCCTCGGTGCGCTTTTGTGTTTTATTCCCTGAAACTTCTTGAAGGTTTAATACGGGATAATATTCAGGAATACCTAATGGAAAATAAAATTATTAGTAATAGTCAGCATGGATTTATGAAGGATAGATCATGCCAAACTAACCTTAATTGTTTCTTTGAGGAGGTAAGTAGGAATTTAGACCAGGGTAATGCAGTTGATTTGATCTACTTAGATTTTGAAAAGCCTTTTGATACGGTTTCACACAAGAGGTTGGTGTACAAAATAAAGAAAATTGGACTCAGTAATAATATATGCACCTGGATTGAAAACTGGTTAAAGGACAGACAACAGAGGGTTGTCATAAATGGAACTTTTTCAGGTTGGGCTAAAGTTGTGAGTGGAGTACCTCAGGGATCGGTACTGGGACCCCTGCTTTTTAACTTGTTTATTAATGACCTTGAGTTTGGCATCGAGAGCAAAGTCTCCATATTTGCTGATGATACTAAATTGTGTAAGGTAATAGAATCAGAGCAGGATGTAATTTCTCTTCAGAAGGACTTGGAGAGACTGGAAACGTGGGCAGGTAAATGGCAGATGAGGTTTAATACAGATAAATGTAAGGTTATGCATTTGGGATGCAAGAATAAAAAGGCGAATTACAAATTAAATGGAGATATATTGGGGGAATCCTTGATGGAGAAGGATTTAGGAGTGCTTGTAGACAGCAGGCTTAGCAATAGTGCCCAAAGTCATGCAGTAGCTGCAAAGGCAAACAAGATCTTATCTTGCATCAAACAGGCAATGGATGGAAGGGAAGTAAACATAATTATGCCCCTTTACAAAGCATTAGTAAGAACACACCTTGAATATGGAGTACAATTTTGGGCACCGATCCTAAGAAAATACATTATGGAACTAGAGAGTGCAGAGAAGAGCCACCAAATTAATAAAGGGGATGGACAATCTAACCTATGAGGAGAGGCTAGCTAAATTACATTTATTTACATTAGAAAAGAGGCGTCTAAGAGGGGATATGATAACTATATACAAATATATTCTGGGACAATACAAGGAGCTTTCAAAAGAACTATTCATCCCACGGGCAGTACTAAGGACTCGGGCCATCCCTTAAGGCTCAAGGAAAGGAGATTTCACCAGCAACAAAGGAAAGGGTTCTTTACAGTAAGGGCAGTTACAGTGTGGAATTCATTACCCATGGAGACTGTGATGGCAGATACAATAGATTTCTTCAAAAAAAGGTTGGACATCTTTTTAGATAGGAAAGGTATACAGTACAGGGATATACCAAATAAGTATACATGGGAAGGATGTTGATCCAGGGATTAATCCGATTGCCAATTGTTGGAGTCAGGAAGGAATTTATTTTTCCCCTTATGAGATATCATTGGATGATATGACTCTGGGGTTTTTGTTTGCCTTCCTCTGGATCAATAAGTAAGTATAGATAAAGGATAAAGTATCTGTTGTCTAAATTTAGCATAGGTTGAACTTGATGGACGTACGTCTTTTTTCAACCTCATCTACTATGTATCTATATATGTATGGGACTACAAGCCCAATCAGGCTTAGGGGAAACGAACCAGGTGACGCCACACAGCCAATAGGGCTGCAGCTTTCCCCTGCACTACATATAAATACATTTGGCGCGCTGAGACCACGCCAGTCAGAGCTGGGACAAGGAAGGGGTAGGTTGTGTGTGCAGGTGTCAGTGGCACCTGCACTAGGCCAGATACCCCCTATTAGGCCCCAGCCGGGCCCCCGACTCCCCTGTGTAGCTTGTAGTTGCTGCAGGGACAGGCCCATAGATAGGGACACTGCCCCTGTAGAACCAGAGCATAGGAACACAAACAGGACACGGCTGCATCCTGTCCTCAGGTGGTCAGAGACTATCATCAGTGTGGGACACTCCAGCTGGATACCACCCACCGTGGAGGAGGACTCACCGCTGACATCGCCGGATCAGTGGATCCTATATTCTATAAGTAATAAAGAGGCAAGAACCCACTATAAGCACTCAATACCCCCTGATGTACACTGGCGACACACTTTATTCGAGCTCGGCTAGTCCCACGAATTCGGGTATACCCGGGTGTATTGAGGTTTGTGACTGTTTTCTGCCCGAGTGCATTGAGGTATTTTCCATGCAGGGATTGAAGCATTTTATTCCCGCTGGCTGCAATATTGCACAGTACATATATATATACTGCATTACAATTCATGAATTTATGCCATCTGGTAGACACACGAAGCATTGCAGCCTATTAAATCCTAATCATTATCATTTAACAGATCAGCCGCCCATCAGCCAGGCATGAACCCAGGCTGGGAAGGCAAATGCAACGGGGCTTGTCAGAGGTGAGGAGCGGCGCATTCCAGGTATCTGCCAGGTACATACTGGGTATTTGCTCGAATAAAGTGTGTCGGTGCAGTATAATGTGAATGTTAAAAATAATTTTTAATGCTATACTAAATAATGGGTGTTAAAATTCAACAAATGACACACATTTATGATACCCTATGATGAATATATATGATATTCCGGGTAATTAAGTAAGGCGACAATTTGAGGTTAATTGGATCAAACTGTCCCAGGGAGCCGGTATACAGTAATCCCTATTAGTGGTTAATTAGGTGTATGCTGGTATCAGTGAGGGGCTGTACAATACCTGTCTCAGGTGTCAGACAGGTCCCAGATGGTGAAGGTGAAATGTGAAATGGATCATAATATGCTAGGTACAGACAAAAAGATCAGTATTTCAAACCAGTGTGTGCTCACTTTGCAAATCATAAATCCATAAATGGAAAGTGTAGACTCTCTCTACAATCCAACATGTAGCCACCTAAAAGCAACTGGTTGACTCCTGAATAATAAAGAAGTGGGCTGTTAAACACAGAACACAATGTGCAGAGGCTCATAGACTCCTATAGGCAGTGTGGTTGTCAGTATACCTGTGCACATATTCATGAATGTGCTTCCACTGTCAGGAGTGCTAATGCCACTATAAAGCTGTGTATGATCAAAAGAAACCTATCTAGTATGCAGAAAAAGGTTTCATGGTGGATACATGTAGTCACCTAACAGCAGCTAATTAGTTCCAAAATAGTAAAGGAGTAGGCTGTTAAACACAGAACACAATGTGCAGAGGCTCAAAGACTCCTATAAGCAGTGTGGTTATTGGTATACCTGTGCACATATTAATGAATGTGCTTCCACTGTCAGGAGTGCTAATGCCACTATAAAGCTGTGTATGGTGGAAAGAAACCTGTCTAGTGTGCAGGAAAATGTTCCTTAGTGGATACTGAGTGAGAAAGAGACACTGTTATAATACTGCCACAAAGCAGCACTGAACACACTGTTAGTAAACTGCTGAATGAGCTTATGGTATACAGATCCAGTGAAGGTAAATCAGTCACATATGTGGAGGTGGAGGGTTGGTCAGCGCACGGGATTTTGCTCAAACGTAGAGATAAGAGGATAGGAAGATATGGAACACGGTATTAGTGTTTTAGTAATCGAACGGTACAATACAGCCAAAAGAACTTTGGAATTAAAAATGTATGAAAAATATATTTTTAAAATAGCTTAAAACTCTTTGGAATTAAAGAACCTTGGTAATTAAAAGTAAATATATGAAAAAATATATTCTAAAATAGCTTAAAAATCCTTAAATAAAATCCTTAAATAAAATTTAAATGGAATTGTGTGTTTTTTTTGTGAACAGAAGCAGAATACGTGCTATATGTGGATGACTAACAGGGTGTGTTTATATAGCCTGTTGTTGGTCTGAGGTAAAAAGGGGATAATGGGGCTGGTTAGCAGAGTTTAATGCGCAGTCTTTCCTTCACGGAATGCTGCTAAAAACAATAGCTTTCTCACCCTCCTGGTGGGGGCAGTACGTGAGTTGCTTCTCTCCCGGGGGCCCAAATAGGAAGAAAAGGGCCGAACTCGGTGAGTGAGCAAAATAGAATTTATTAGGTACAGAAAACAAAGTCAAAATAACACTCACGGTACAGCTTTAAAACAGCCCAGCATCAGCCTGATCGTCCGGTGATATTCCTCTCACCAGTACAGCTCCCGTGGTCGCGTCCGACGGCGGGACCGGAAGAGGAGGTCTTACCGGATGTCAGCAGGCTGGCTGGGTCCTTCAATCAATGGGCTCCGGCAGGGAACAACTAGTTTCGCAATAATGCTTCGTCAGGTTCCTGACCAACCCTCCACCTCCACTGCAACTACAAGAAGATTCCGGGCTTTATCTTCTCTACTGGTCCAGCTGCAGAAAACAACAAGGGCAAGTATACACTACCCTTTCTTTGGTTACACACTACCACACAGGCAACATCACAAGCCTATACAAATAGGGAGCGCCCCAACCTCTTTTCTTTTTCTTTCAGTCACATATGTACCATATAAATTCACATATAAATCACCTGTGTACTAGCTAATGAAGTCCATGAATACATAGAGCTAATACCACTCATAAATGCAAACGCCGTGGCTAATATACCCCTAGAAACGGTGTGGCTGTTGGTATGCCCATGCACATATTAATGAATGTGCTACCACCGTTAGGAGTGCTGGTTACACTAAAGCAACAAAATAACAAGGAAAATCAAGCAGCCCTCGCCTCACCATGCGTCACCGAGTCACCACAAAGACTCCTGCCCAACATTGTTGGGAGTACACGTTAGCCGTCTGGTAGCTGTTTGCTCTCCCCCGAAACCACAAGGGTCATTCAAATGTGGCAAATGTAAGGCTTGTGATCACATACTGTATTAAGTGGTACAACCATATATAAATACATAAGCAATTTGCAAATAAGCTCTTCCAAATGTATTAATAACGGATTAATATTGTGTCACTCGACATAGCTGCAATATTCACTCACTCTAGTTTGCCCACTAGCTGCAAGAGATGTTGCTATGACAACACCATATGCAGAGTTTTGGCATTACAATGTCACCATAGCTGTTCGTATCCCACTGCAGGCAGTTTATCCTCAGCAGGAGGTTAGTGGTGAAGATACGGCTTTTAAAGTGGTTAAACCTGGCGTGAACCAGGGGCGGGCTGGCCTGGGAAGCAGGGGGAAAATTGTCCCTTTGGTTGGTCAGATTTGGAATAATTGCTCCGGTTGCTGGGAGGAAATGAGCAGTGTCTGTGTGCAGCTCAATGCAGATGTTGGCCATTAGATGGCGCTGAAGAGCTCACATAACAGCTCCTCCTCTCTCAGGCCGGCTCATCTCTACAATGTGCTGTTAATGGTAAGTGTATGTATGTGCAAGGTTGCTGGCAGGGGGAGGGGGCGGGGCAAGAGCTGAATAAGCAGCACCAGTATCTTCCCCACCTCCCTGGATAGCGATAATATCCATTGCAGCCCCCAAATCTCTATTATAGTAATCGACGAGCGTACTGGGATCCACGCAGGCATTTAATATATTGGAGAAATCCATGTTTGCCACCAAGTCCTTGGGGTTTGCCACCAAGCCCTCAATGGTTGATACCTGGTCACCTCCACGAAAGAGGGCCTATTTGAAGGGGGGAGGAGGGGGGAGATGTGATTGAGAACAAAATTGAGTGGTGGTCTAACTAGACAATTGGGTCTATTGTTAGGTCGGAGATTTCTATACTGGTCTGGAAAACAAGATCAAGTGTGTCCCCACTTCTATGGGTAGCAGAGCAAACTAGTTGTGTGAAGCCCAGAGCATTCATTGTGTGGAGGAGGTCTTGACCAAGTTGAGAGAGTTTATCATCGACCAAAGCATTGAAATCCCCCAAGATAAGCCATCTGGGGTGCTCTAGGACTAAGCCAGCAACGAGGTCTGCACTTTCCTGTAGAAATAACTTCCCATCTCCAGGGGGCAGGGGAGAAGGACTCCAAACCCCACACCCATAGCACTGCAGGCAGCAATACAATCAAATGATTGAGCTAGCCCCAATGTGAGGGTCCTAAGTTTCAAGGTTGTTTTAAAACAGATTGCCACACTTTTTCCCCTATTGTCCTGTTCAGCAAAGTCTCAGTGATACATGTTAGGTCTGATGATTCAATAAGGTCAGTTATAAAAGCTGTCTTGTTCCTAATAGATCTGGCATTACATAAGATAGTTCTAATAGGACACACAGAGGGGCCAGAGATAGTTTTCTGTCCATTCAGTGTAGAATATGTCTCCTCTCTGGCACTGTGGTGAGCAGGCGGGTCAGTGAGTTAGGAAGGTATGGGAGAGAGTTTGTTTTTTGTATGCTTGACCACCACGTCAGCCCTTGTGAGGTTTTTTTTTTTAAAAGCCAAGGGATTGAAGGACGTAATCAAAGGATGATTCAATAGGAACTGCCGCACGAAGAAGGCAGAGTGACAAAAGAAGACTAGAGGTGTAGGAATACATCAGTACATCCGTTCAGCAGCAGCACCTCTAAGGCCAGGTCCTCGCTGCCCGCTGTGGCGGGCGCTGCAGGGACAAGAGCCGCCCCTCAGTGGGGCCGGACCCGCTGCATGGGGTAGCCGCCACGCTGCATTGTCAGTTTTTCCAGCAGACAGGAAAATGGTGATCTATGCTAGCGATGGAGCACTAGGCCATGCCCCCGCCACGGTTCAGTCAATGAGGGCGAACCTGCCAGGTCACGTCATGGCCACGCCCCTCATCACTCCGCCCCCCCCCGTCTTCCCCTTGCAGCTCACTGCAGACCGGGGAATTTGGCTGCACGCGCCTCCAGCCTGCCAGGCGCGCGTGCAGCGCAGACAGCGGGGCCGTAGCCTTAGGTTGTCTTGCTGTAATAAACAAATGATATATGAAAGTCTTTTGCTGTATGTTCAGGATGTCATCGTTATCCAAGGCAGAGTGAGCTCTGTATGTTGTTATGTGACACTACCCCACAGCAGAGCAGGCATGAGTGAGGTGTGAAAGTTCTTTCAAGTGGAGCTTTCTCAAGCTTCTATGTGTAGCACGGGTGGAAGAACAATAGCACTTTTCTTGTGACTTGGTGACTTGTAGAATTCTACTGGAGTGTTGTATTTTGAAAAGTATCTTTATCCCAGTTGGATAGGATGTAAAAATGCAGTGAGGGAGGGTTATTAGCTGGGTAAGGAGGAAAGCTGGATGGTGTGTCTGTACATATGGAGTACAGATCCTCAGATGATTCTAGTTCTCACAGTACCTTGATTTGGTGGACTTCACTGCACAGGGCGTGCAGCCGTGGAGGGTTTTTCATTGAGTGTGGACGGAAAAGTTGAATCTGCTGGGAATCTCAGTGCAGAGAGCCAAGCTTTGGATTTTGAATACACGCAGGGGTCAAGTGGTTGTCAGTGGAGCATCCGCGCTGTGATTGGTTGTGGTTAAAGGGGAACCCGAACAAAGTTCCAGTGTTCATTCTGATCCTGTCGTGGAAGTGGACTAAGTGGTTTTCTCCTAGGCTGTGCCAGAGACAACTGAAACTGAGGCTGGGATCTCCATTACTCGTTCCCATAGACGACTATGACGACAGGGTCAAATCCCTTATCTACAAATCTTTGAGCCACAATCTTGGCCTATAATCTTGTGATACATGTGATGTACAATCCCTCTACACCTGTGTACCACATGACAAAAGGGCAGACGCAACAAGAGTATTTTCCTTAGAAAAAGCGAGAGATTAGCTCAAGTATAACAATCCTTTCTGGTGGATTCGATTTTATTTATTTTAACGCATACATTTTATGTTCCAGAAGGATTTTTTTTAAATTCAAACATGTGTGACAGCCATGGGCACAATGTTCTCCCCCTCTTACGCAAACCTATATATGGGATTATGGGAGGAGAGTTTTATATGACACAATACTCTATTTGCCAACATATTGTTTTATGGACCCGCTTTGTAGAGGACGTGCTATTTATCTGGAGAGGGACTAGGGAAATGTTGAACTGATTTTTAGATTTTATTAACAAGAATGATTTCGGACTAGTTTTTAGTAATGTCATCAATGAGAAGGAAATAGTTTTCTAGACTTACTACTTTGCAATACTGGAGCAGGACAGATAGATACAGTCAACATCTTTTATGTTCGTTTTTGTAACGGGTACTTGGTCACACACAGTGGGCACCATCCTAATCAAGCCCTAAAGTTTTACTCATTAGAACATTTAGAAACTTTAACCCACAGCAGTTTCTTAGGAACTGCCCTTGGTACCGAATCAACTTGATACCTTACCCAGATTCTGCGCTTGATTATTTCCAAACTCTGTGATATCCATGCTCCGCTACGCAGAATAAGAGTATGGGGGGCCCACCTTCTGTGGGTTAGAACTGACCTTATAGCGCTCTACCATTTTAGGGATAACTTGTGGAAAAGCTACAAAGTAAATGGTACTACTAATGATCTTAATAACTACAGATGCCTGCGTAATATGTGCACAAGGCAAACAAGACACGCAAAAGGCCCAATATTACTCTTGAATACATCAAATCCAGCTAACTTCTAGAAGGTCATCAACGATATATTCCTGTCTTCTAGCCATCAACAACAATCTAATATAAAAAAAAGATTATATTACTCTGACAAATTCCACTAACATTGCAAATGCATTCAATGAATATTTTTTAAAGGCGATAAAATGCCTTCCCCGCACGATTTAACCAACTCATCGAGACTTTCTGAATAGCTACCTAGCAAAATGTTGCGATAGCTGCTCAAAATCCTCGATGAGTTTGTTATCGAAGCTACTAGAATGAGGCCCTATGAGTGTAACCTTTGATGCATTTTCATCTGCGGATTTGTAGCATAATTTGTTCATGATGCTTGTTACATATTTAACTTATACTGCATCTCATATTGTATCCCCCCTTGGCTGTGTAGTTTTAGTTGTTGGTTTTATTCATGTATTGATTGCATCTAGTGTCTTTGTTATACACATTTAGCAGAGGTGTCAGAGTAATAGTAGCTTTTGAATGCGATGTGTGTGGTTATCATGGTGATTTTCTGGCTATTTATTAGCCAGCAGTGGATATAATACAACCTATCAGCTCTTTGCCCTGAGAAAGTGAGAGGAGATCTAACGAAACACGTAGGTTGAGCGAGGCAAGTTTAGTTGGAGAACAATAGTCGACGGAGACGTGACATCATCATCCCCTGACTCCACATTGCAACCAGAGTGTTCCCCTGACAATGAGACGCCGGACAGCAACCCCCGCAGCAGAAGGAATCGACAGTTTAACCATTACTGAGGAAAAGAGCCTGGAAGAACCTTAATAAAGTACCTTCTAAATGCTTTTTTGGACTTAAAAGTGAGTGCACATTTGTATAATCTTTTATCTTGTGTTCATCAATAAAATACTCTATTATGCCATGGGAGGTGTCTTGCACTCTTACTTTCTAGATACAAGCTCCAGGTGAAAGACAAGACCACTAATAAAGAGCAGTAGCAACTCATTGGTACCAGACTTGCCTCTAATTTCATTGCACTTATTTTGGACTTAATACATTACTGTATTACTTGTATTCTTTTATAGTCCATGGTAACCTTTGTGCATTTTCATTTATCAATAAATTGACCAATACAACAAAAAACAAAGAAGTCCAAAGCTACATCCAATATGACAAAAATACAGTGAAATATTGTACCTATACTGTAAATCTCTTGAAAAGGGGAATTTAGTTAAATCCTTTGGCCCGAATGTTATAAGCCTGCTGGCCATATCAAGGCATTACCATTAGCAGGTCCTAACGCTAACTGATTACAATTCTTATTTAGCTCTATAATTAGAGGAAGAATGATCGCATTGGATCTGTCACAACCAGCTGCATGCAAGACCTGCTCACTTGTTAAGTGGGGAGGGGCGAGCTTAAACCCTGGGAAGTCCATTGGGTGAAACGCGTTAGAACCTGTGTGTGGGGTCAACCCCTTTTTTATTTACTTGCCTATGACCGAATAAATACTTTTATACATTCACAACCCAGGCTTCCCTATATTTTCACCGCAATGTGCAACGCTGACATCCTTCCCCCATGGGATTCTACTTCCGGTTTGCTATCTTCTGCAAGGAGCACGCTGATCCGGATGGAGGTTGTAAGTAGCTTACCTGATATTTATATGCATCATTACTCCAGGAAGATTGGCTATATTTGTGGTTAATAGTGGGTAGGGGTCCAGAGCCTGTCTGATGACATCCTATGGACATCCCGTCTCCCCTTTATTTCTTCTCCACTATGCCATTCCTCATTCTATAATGGTCCAAGTAGTTATACTTGGCATTACATAAACAAACAGCCCCACTGAAAAAACGGGTCAACAAGGTGAATCACACAAAATGGAAAAGTGTGATTGATATATGTATATAAACCATGAACTCTGCAGCATTTCTTACTTGGGTTATTAGCACCCCTATGTATCTTGCTTTGGGATTTAAAGCTGCAGTTCAAGCGGCTGTTTAAATTTTTTTTTTTAAATAATATATATATATATATATATATTTTTCCCCCATTCAATATGTGCATCAATACAATCTGCACACTGACAAGTGATTCGCTAAGTTGCAGATCGATCCGTTCTCCTATAATCGATCGCTTGCCCCGGGTTATTTAATTCAGTTCTTGCACAGCATTCTGGGCAATGTATTCCTGGAATATGATTGACTGGGCAGTTACTAGATACAATTGATGCACTGCTAGAGGGCAGGGCTCAAGAGCCAGAGCCTGTCAGAAGGGGAAGGGGCTGTCACTTTGGAAATGCTTCCTACATTAGAAACATTAAAAATTTATTTTCTCATAGTACAGAACTGAGTTATTAAAAAACACACACACGTAGGATATTAAACAAACAAACAGGGAAGCGCTATATGAGTTTGGATTAAGGCCCAGCAGCCACTTTATGTTGAAAACCACATATAAAATTTGCATGTAATTGCATGAGTAAAATACACAAAAATATAAAATAAATAGCACAAGTCTCTGCCAGAGAGAAATTGTCCAGGTGGTGTGAGTACAAGTTAATGCCCCTGTCTGATATGACAGACTCGGGTAAGAGTGGCCTTTGAGAGGTTAAAATCCAGAGTGGTAGCTTAGATGGAAAGCGCTACCAACTGTGCAGGTAGTGAAGTGTGTAGAAATGGGAAGGTGCCGTTAGACATCAAATGTGGAAAGCGCTCACCCAGACTTCATACACTTCGCGCTGGTGGCTCCTTTTGTTTCCTCCTTCACAGCACTCGCTGCAGAAAAACCGCTCCACAGCTCTCCTGGGCTCGCACACCAGGGATGGAACTGCTCACTGGGCGCCGGGTTTCCGGGTATGACGTCACGGCCGGACGTGACGCACCAACCCTTCCCGGCCAGTGCCTGGAACTACCGGAGCACACAGGGGCTGAGAGCCGAATCTCACACACCCCACACAGCTTAAAAATTTCACAGCCTCCCCAGTACACTCTCCAAAGGGACTCCACGTCAAACCACCAGGACTGGGGCAATGAGACAGGGATGCACAAGAGCTGCAACCCTTCGAGGCTCCTCCTCCTACGCGAGATCCTTCTGAGATCTTGGCTGTCGCTCTTATTCTTCCAAATCTTGATCCTGGCTGTAAGGTTTTACTTATTAGGCATCTTCACCAAGCATTAGCCTTCTGGATAACCGTTTCTAGGTTGTTTCCTGGGCGCTGCAGTAATTACTCTCCTTTTTTCCCCTTTATAATAAGGGTACGGACAGTATAGATTCGCAGCGACACTTTAATGTGGTGTCCTGAGGTCAGTCAGTACAATACAGTTCTGGTTGGAGTTAAACACAGTTTGATGTTACACAGCCATGGGCAGTCTCTGTTTAAAAGCCCCACTGAAAAAACGGGTCAACAAGGTGAATCACACAAAATGGAAAAGTGTGATTGATATATGTATATAAACCATGAACTCTGCAGCATTTCTTACTTGGGTTATTAGCACCCCTATGTATCTTGCTTTGGGATTTAAAGCTGCAGTTCAAGCGGCCGTTTAATTTTTTTTTTAAATAATATATATATATATATATATATATATATATATATATATATTTTTCCCCCATTCAATATGTGCATCAATACAATCTGCACACTGACAAGTGATTCGCTAAGTTGCAGATCGATCCGTTCTCCTATAATCGATCGCTTGCCCCGGGTTATTTAATTCAGTTCTTGCACAGCATTCTGGGCAATGTATTCCTGGAATATGATTGACTGGGCAGTTACTAGATACAATTGATGCACTGCTAGAGAGAGGGCGGGGCTTAAGAGCCAGAGCCTGTCAGAAGGGGAAGGGGAAGGGGCTGTCACTTTGGAAATGCTTCCTACATTAGAAACATTAAAAATGTATTTTCTCATAGTACAGAACTGAGTTATTAAAAAACACACACACGTAGGATATTGCTTGAACTGCAGCTTTAATGAACACACATACTGAGTTATTGCATGAGCAGCAATACACAGTTGACGATCAATAACATCTGTTATGTGTTGTCTACAGTACTAACCAGTACAAACAAGTGTGTGTGTGTGTGTGTGTGTGCAAAATGCTTAGATTAGAATTGGGCATTACTGCACAATCTACCTGACAAGTTGGCATATCAACACTGTCACCCACGATAGTACACACTATATTATCTATTCATTCCTACACCGGGGCTTCTTACTAAGAAGTGTGTGTGTGTGCTATACTCCTATAGCCCTGGTCCCCTTACCAGTGCAGGTCCCCGGCTATGGGACGCTTCCCCGTGACCTCCATGGCATAAGGGCAGGTGCCGCGCGGTTACTTAGGATGGTGCGGCGAGATAGCCAGCAGAAGGAGGCGCAGGGAGGCTCCAGTGGTTCTCCATTGGTTGGCGCCGCCATCCGGGCGGGCGCCGCCATGTTGGAGTTGACCGCGCATGCGCGAACGCTTGCACAGGTGCGGACGAGTACGGCGGCCATCTTAGAGGTGGCAGAGCAAGCGCAGGAGAAGGCAGAAATGCCCTCTAGAGGTTGCGAATGCGCAGGGAAGTGGCACGGCGGCCATTAGGATAGCGCAGGTGCAGGTAGGACAAGAGGGGCGGCCATTAGAGAGGCGCCCATGAGGTCTCCATAGGCAGGAGCCTCCTAGGGAACTACAGTTCCCAGGAGGCATAGCTGCAGGCAGTCAGATGTTTGAGCTTAGCCAATAGGGCTGAGGAATCCTCCTATTAAGGGGAGGATTTAGTTAGGGATATTAGCAGACTGGCAGGAAGGAAGTCACTCAGGGTGGGGAAGCAGACAGGGGAGGAGGTAGGTGTGCAGGTCAGGGACCCATGCACTAGGCCAGAGTACCCTCCCCAGGGCCAGATTGCCCTGAGTCACCAGTGTGTTACTGCAGCTAGGGACAGACCCCAGATAGGGACGCTGCCACTTTAGCTGAGCAGGATAGCTAGTTGCAACAGTGTTGTTTGCAGTGCAGCCAGAGTAGTTGGCTTTGGCTGTGTCAGGGAAAGGCCCCTCATAGAAAGAAGGGGGTTTGCTTTCTAAGTTACACAGTGTTATGTAATATCACCAGTGCCAGTTGCACGTGGTGAACTGCCAGAGTCTGGGATCAGACAGAATCTACAGCAAGAGATCTTCTGCATGCAAGGACTAGGGTAGAGGTATACCCCCAGGGTCCAGTTTGTCCCCTGAGACCACTGTAGAGGAATACTGTATGTTATAGGGACTGCCTTAAGACAGGGACTCCTTCACCATATGCAGAGAGAGAGAGAGAGAGAGAGAGAGAGAGAGAGAGAGATGCTGCAGGACAGTGCCTGACTGTCAGTACAGCGTGTAGCTGGAAGAGTATCTGACTCCATAGCAGGGACTGTTCTTAAAGGATCATCCAGATGGGGATCCCTCCCCTGGGGAGTCAGAGGGCGGATTAATCTCTGCCAGGAGCAGCACGTTGCGCCGTGGGATCACTGTGCGGAGTTGCTGATTGCCAAGATTATCCTGATCAGGATCATGATCAGGGAGGTAGTATATTAAGTGCACCACCGGGTCCCAACACAGGGAAGTGCTATCCCTCACACTCAATCACCTTATTGTTGTGGACACTCAAAGGATAAGTGCACAAGCACATTATTATCAAAGGGACTGAGTGTGATGTGATGATGGACATGTGGGCTGAGGGGATGGTATGCATTCAGGGTGATGCAATGTTATTTGTCATGGAACAAGTAAGCCCATTTCTGCTCTCTCTGATCACCCCCCCCCTTCTTTGCAGCTTCTGCTTGTCAGCTCATTAAGTTCAGCTGCATGTATTTGTTCCACACACACACACACACAGTGCCTGTGTGATGTATCACTATGTTGCATTTTCTGCCTCTGTTCATGAGGTCTGTGAGTTGCTATAGCAACCTCTGAGATCCTTCTCAGAATGGGCTATTCTGCCCTCCCCCCTGCCTTGCTGACAGTTAGTTTGTCCCATCTCACTTCTAGTGTGACCCTTGCTCCTCACTTCCTTTTCCACCCAAGAACACAGTGAGTACAGACCTACCTGCTACTACCCTGGCAAAGCCTTTCTGTTTTACCGTAGCTTAACCTCACGCAAACATTCAGATGGAGAAGCACTCTCTACTCACACTACACCTACAAGTACCCGTTGTTTTCCCCTTCTGCAATAAAGTTAAGAAAGACAATAAGGACTTGTGATGCTTTGGAAGAGGAAAGACATGAGTTAAAGCTAACTGGAGCTATTCATACTTCACACGTGACCCTGGTTCCAGTATATTATTCATATGATGTATTGATGTTATCCAAAGAGAGTTTCATTGAAGTTACAGTTCATGCTCAGTAAATACTGTTTATTCACATTGTGTGTATTTACTGTATGTGGGTTCTGGTGAGGGCACACTCCCACCACGTTGGGATTCCTCATCAGTGGAGGCGCTGCACCGAGTGTAAGTATATCCCCCAGGTTCCCCGTGGCGGAAGCTCAGCCCTCCTGGTTGCCAAACAGGTACCGCACCACACTGATAAGTAGTCAGATACACCTACCCACCTCAATCTCACTTCCGGTGGGGGTTAGAGGGCGGCACTCCTATGCTGGGACTAGGTAATTCTGCTGAGTCTACCTAGTGAGACTATAAATATATATTGCATCACATGCCAATATCTAAGGCTATATATACTGGATTAAGATATACACCCAATTGGATATAAATGTATTACATGTATTAGGTTACATTTTACTGTAGCTTAGCACAGCAAGTGCTATTATTTAGGTTTTAAGGTACTTTGTTTTTTCTTTACCAATAAAACTTTATTATTTTATTGTTGAGGAGGTGAGTGCATCATAAGGGACCCTGTCTTTCCTGTGCTGTTCATACCTATTATCCTAGCTCTCACAGGCATGTAGCCAATCAGGATGCAGTACTGCAGCACTTCTCTCTGGGGGGGAGGTCACCTGTCCTTCATGTCAATACTGAAGATGTCCCTGACCCAGGGCCTGCGAGAGCGCGTCCGGCCCAAAACAACCTGTTTGTCAAACAGACCTTTAAAAAGTATGTTTGGATAAAAACGAACATCTAGTAACCCACTTCGGGGAGGAGACGGCTGTCCAATAGGAATGGTCCTGCTCCGGTCACATGGTTCCCCGGCTCCCACTGGCATTCGCTGTGTGCTGTATTCCCGAGTCTATAACTGTGCCCCACCCAAGGTCCCTAACTACCCCTCCCCTTCCAAGTCCATCACTACCCTCCCCTTCCCCAGTCCATCACTACCCTCCCCTTCCCCAGTCCATCACTACCCTCCCCTTCCCCAGTCCATCACTACCCCTCCCCTTCCAAGTCCATCACTACCCTCCCCTTCCCCAGTCCATCACTACCCTCCCCTTCCCCAGTCCATCACTACCCTCCACTTCCCCAGTCCATAACTACCCTCCCCTTGCCCAGTCCATAACTACCCTCCCCTTCCCCAGTCCATAACTACCGCTCCCCTTCCCCAGTCCATAACTACCCCTCCCCTTCCCCAGTCCATCACTACCCTCCCCTTCCCCAGTCCATCACTACCCTCCCCTTCCCCAGTCCATCACTACCCTCCCCTTCCCCAGTCCATCACTACCCTCCCCTTCCCCAGTCCATAACTACCCTCCCCTTCCCCAGTCCATAACTACCCTCCCCTTCCCCAGTCCATCACTACCCTCCCCTTCCCCAGTCCATCACTACCCTCCCCTTCCCCAGTCCATAACTACCCCTTCCCCAGTCCATAACTACCCCTTCCCCAGTCCATCACTACCCTCCCCTTCCCCAGTCCATAACTACCTCCGCCCAGGACCTTATCTCCTTATTCTCCACCCCCACAGGGACCCCCAATGCACCACAGGGTGGGTGTGGGGATTGGGAGGTCCTGCACCTTTCATTTGTCCTGGGCCGTGTGTGTGTGTGTGTGTATATGTAATTCATTTTCAAAAGAATATGAGACTTATGCCGCGATGGAGGGTAACATACCCCGATTTAGCATTAACTGCTATTCAAGTCAATGGCAGTGAACTCCAGATTGGGGTGCGATTCCCAACAGCACGGCTCAGTGAATCCCGGTCTCTGTGTACATTTATTGGGGTGCGTTCGTGCAGATTCGGCACTACTGCACAAAAACGCCCAAATCGACCTGATCGTACCTTAATGGCTTAACCTGAATAATTAACCCCGTCTCTACCGATAACACCCGTAGCCCATGGGGAGTTAATGAAACACTGCCAGCTCAGCAGAAGCCAAAACAACATTACAGGGTGAAATAAAGTATTTTCAGCACTCGTAGCGGGCGGTGGCTAATGAGCACAAATTATCCGCTGCATCCTCAATTAATGCAGCTCTCACAATAGGTGTCTGAGGAGGGTCGAAAGCTGAAATAGCATTTCTCGCTGTTCCTCGATAAACATACCAGTGTAAAACAGACACATCGAGGCTGTCAGACAGGACAGGCCAAGACAAAAATCACACACCCGCCCCACCCCCCAAATGCCTTTCAAACAGTCAGGTGCGTGCTAAGTTGGGGGAAGAGACGCTTTGTTTTGCCACAGTGAGGCCTTTCTCACCTCGATTTATTCCCCTCAGTAATAAGGGACTCACAGCTGGGGTAGGAACGGGAACGGCATAAACTGCCTCCGTTCCGGAGGAGATGAAAGGGAGAAGCAAATTTGCACGATTTGTTTTTCTTTCTGACTTTTTGCTGCAATGCGTCGCTCGCCACTCTGGCAGTTAACGTGTTAAGGAAGGTGAGGGGGGGGGGGGGTGAGGGAACTTCCGGAAAGATACGAGGGGGTTAAATAGTGCTCAAGAGCAGTGGCATATCTTGTGTTCTGAGATACCCGAAGTCAGGGGTGCTCAACTCCAGTCCTCAAGATCCCCCCCCCCCATCCAAACAGGTCAGGTTTTCAGAAAATCCCTGTTTCAGCACAGGTGGCTCAATCTGTGGCTCAGTTGAAGCGACGACTTATTGAGTCACCTGTGCTGAAGTAGGGACTGATTGAGTCACCTGTGCTGAAACAGGGATATCCTGAAAACCTGACCTGTTGGGGGGGTCTTGAGGACTGGAGAACCCCTGCACTAAGGTTCCTGAAATGCTGCCAGGAAAAGGAAAATAAATATTAGGATGCATCTTTGATGTTCTAAGACCCCGTCATATTTTTTTTTTTAACTATTTACCAATTTTAAAATTTTATTAAAGTTGATTATATTACATTTGTTATAAAAATATATGTTTGTATGATACAAAAAAATAAATAAATAAATAAATATATATATATATATTTATTTATATACTCTTCTACAGTTATACTGTGTTAGGTACGTTGAATAATAGGCTGGGGTTGCACAGAATGATAAAATATTTTGTTACGGTGTGCCACGGTTCTTCCACGTTTGGAAAGCTCCAGTGACGCGGTAACTGCACTGACTGAAGTGGGGGTTTATATGAGATGGGACATTTTTTGGTACTCATTGATAAATGTCACAAACAGCGGGATTACATGCACCGCTCTTTATGTTGGTTTGCATGCGCCTCAAATGTATGAACTGATCATTTGAAGAATACAATTTAGAATGGATCACGATCCTTTGACACTAACCGTAACACAGAGGAGTTTATGGCAAGTCAGACTTGCCATCATACTGTATGTGCATCTAGTGTATAGTCTTTCATTTTTTACCATCACCCCACCTTCACATCCCCGGCTGACACACACAGGAGAACAGGGGTCAAACCATGAGTCCTTATTTATTTATTTTTATGGCAAAAGATTACTCTTGGACCCTTTTTTGTGGTGATTCTGTGTACAAAAAGTAGTTGATCACACAAAATGGTGCATCTGTGTCTAGTTATAAATGATCTGCGTTGCTGATATGAAAATACCAATAACAACATTAGAAGAACACATTTGCCTACAAAAGGAATATAAAAGGCCTATGTCTTTACTGTGCTTTTGACAACTTGGCAATATATTGTACGGTACCATAACGGCAGCCTTAGTAGTGTACATTAGACCATCATGTTGAGGGAGCACAGACATTAAATGCCTCTCAGCATGACTACCAGAGACACTGCTGACCAACTGCCCATCCAAATTGCCTACAGCAGGAGTGGCCAACTCCAGTCCTCAATGGCCCACCAACAGGTCAGGGTTTCAGGATATCCCTGCTTCAGCACAGTTGGCTCAAGCATTGGCTCAGTCCTGGACAGGAGTTGGCCTATAGTCCCCTGGCCTATAGTCTTAGTCTTGCAAGCACTTCAGTGTTGTAGCGCCTTCGGTCTATGGGCCTAATGTAGATAGGTGATATTAATAAACAGGGCAATAATAAAGGCAGGATTGTACACAAAGTACCACTGCTTTCATTCCCCTAATAAAATCCCCCACACAACTAAAGTAAGTATTCACTGTGCATTGGGTCTGTCTGCTGAACTCTTCCGGTCTTTGAGTGATTACTTTGTTTCGTTACAGTTTGTGTTTAAATGAGTGTTCTCCATTTTAAATGTAATCTAGACGGGTCTTACTTTGCAACATTGTATCATCTTTAACCTGATGTGTGCCAAGCAAACTGCTCCGAGTGATAAAGTCAGAATGGATAGAAGACACAGCAGAATGAATAGAAAACACAGCCTCGTCTTTATAGCTATCAGGATACATTTTCGGCAGATAGGATCCGCATTTAAAAAAATGTGACACCTTATCTGGAAATGTGTCCCCTCGGTCAGCGAAAGGGCTGGAGATTAGAGCGATACAAGGGATTTCCCTTTGCTAAGAAGGTAACAGTAAGCTCTGCTGCTTTATGGCAGGTGCAGTTGTATATTACGGCCTTGCTCATAAGATGTGACACCTCTGTAGCCTTTCACAGCCCGGCTCGGTAATCAGGGACCATGAGAAAATCAAAGGGGTTAAGTGCTCAGAGCCCAATAAGAAGAATCTGGCTTTCCTGTGCTGTCTGTCTCCGGCTTCCCATTGTGTCTCTGCCACTTTCAGCTTTCGCTTCCTATAATGCAGTTTGCAGGAAGAAATACAATTTGAGGGCTTCTTATCTGCACGGCTCTGTTGCTGCCAAAAGCGATTAAGTGCAACTAAAAACCTGCGATTAAAGCGCTGAGATGGAGGAGTGTAAAGCGGAGTCCTAGATTGGTTATCTGTTAACACATTCAGTGCTGGAGGGCTAGGCAATGCATTGCAGGGTACTGATGGAGTAAATAGGCCAGTCGGGGACCTCATTACAAAAGCTGGAATGTATAGACCAGGGGTGGTCTCGCCCCTTATCCCGACCCCGTCATCCGCTCACCCTAGGTCCCCCTTTTCATGGCCGCCTGGGCCTACCCGCATAGGATAGAGCCCAGCTACCTAAGATTGGTGCCAGGGGTGCAGCGACCGACCGCCTGCGTCGGCGCCTCCAGCCCGCACGATCTTTTCAGGGGGACCGTTACCTGGCGGCCCATCCGCATCGGGTGGAGCCCCATTTCAGGTATTTACGGTGTCCCTACGATGACTGGCCTGACAGTTCCGCCACCCGGAGGACCCATTAAGGCCACTTACTGGGGACTCACCCCACACACCAAGCTGTGGCCCTAAACCCTGCCTGCTGATCGCTTTCAAAGGCCTACGCATGTTATTAATAAAATTATCCAGGCCCTCATCCGTTTGGTGCACCCCGTCCCTCCTGTGCCAAATGCACCCCCTGTCGATGAACTTACGGATGTCTCTGTTAATTTCTCGCCTTGCCTTCTTGATGCCCACCCAACTGCACCCCCCCCTCCATACCAGCCGAGGTATAATCTATGACCAAATAATGACTGCGTCACTCCAGAGGGCTTTAAATCTGGCTCAGTCGGCGTGTATCTGGAGGATTAAGTCTAAAGACTTGGTGGCCACCATATCGTTCCCGCCCAGGTGGATCATTATCACGTGGGGCTTCCTGCCATAGACTGCAAGTGCGCTTGCGGTGGTCGGCACCAAATCTCTCCAGCGCATCCCTCTCTTACCCAGCCAGCGTATGTTCATGCTCTCTCGTGGGTTCCCAGCTGCAGGCCCAGCGTGCTCGCCGCCCGCTCCCGGGCCCAGTACATGAAAGAATGACCAATCAGCCAAACTTCATGCGCTGCGCCTGCATCGCCCACTGTGAAGACATAAAACATGTTAGAAACTGCACGATCATCTAATTACTCGCCTGCCGGGACCTTCCTATTCTCGTTCCGTCTCAGGTGCACCCAGGCCCCTTTCCCTGCTTGGTCAGTTTTTGACCTGTGTATGCGGCATGCCACTGTCTCCTCCCCTATAATCACATTTCCGTACACCAGGCCAGTGTCCCTGCTAGTTTTTGACGCTGCTACCAGTTCCCCTACTCTAAAGGCTCCAAAAAAGGCAAAAGTGAAAGCCCCTTTAAATAAATTGATTTTGAACGGTCCTGCGCATACTGATTCTGCTGCCTGGTTCAAGCTCTGTAACCTCTCCACTGTTACCGGCTCCCTCTTATCCCCCCACTTGCGCTCCCCTCTGCCCCACCCAATCAGTATTCACCTGAGGAGAAAGTCCTTGGTGATGTCCGTCTGCCCCCCAACTTCAGGAAAAATGCTATACCCGCTAGCGTACCGCCCGCCTTAGCCCGTGACATGCCAACTCGCTTCTGGGCAAGTAAGAAATTGATTAGCTGATGGGTTCTGCTAACCTTACCACTCCCCTTGGAGGTATTCCTGAAACTGAGCCATTGCCGCCATGCGTTGTTATACGTCTCCTCGGTGCGGGGGGCTAACGATCGCTGCACCAAATCTATCACTCCCTCTCCCCTAACTGATACAGATAATTTGGACAGGTCAAACCTCTTTCCTGCGCGTCTGGGGCTGCCTGCCTAAATGCCGGCCAGTTAAAGCGGGATAGCGCATCTGCGATTACATTAAGCTTCCCGGGGATGTGCTTTGCCTTAAAGTTTATGTTCCCCAGCATGCACTGCAGGACCAGCCTGCGCAACAACCTTATCACTGGTGGTGACGTTGCCGATAGGCCGTTCTCCACCTCCACCACCCCCAAATTGTCCGACCAGAATATTATGTGTTTGTTTGTTAATTCCTTGGCCCATAACTCTACCGCTACTACAATGGGGAACAACTCCAGGAAAGCCATGTTCTTCGTTAGCCCCGTCCCACCCAGTCAGCTGGCCATGGACCCGCACACCACTCCCCTCTAAAGTATGCCCCAAACCCGTGCCCCCCTGACGCGTCGGTGATTAATTGCAGGGTTTCGCTGGTCTCGCTGTCCGTAACCCACAGCCTTCTCCCATTAAACTCCCTGAGAAACCATCCCCCCCCCCCCATACCTCCAGGTCTGCCCTCAGCTCCTTGGTGATTCGCATATGGTGTTGGGGCTTTTTTACCCCCGCCGTGGCCCTTTCTAACCTGCGGTTAAATATCCTGCCCATGGGGATTACTCTGCAGGTGAAGTTTAGCAGACCCAGCAGTGACTGCATTTATTTCAGGGTCACCTTCCTGGCCTCCCTGACCTGACCTAGGCTCATTCTAAGCTTCCTGACTTTGTCTGCGGGTAAGCGTGATTCCCTCGCCAGAGTGTCAATCTCTATACCGAGGAATCACAGTATTTCTGTTGGGCCCTCAGTTTTCTCCTCGGCTATGGGAACCCCCAACTCCCTCATGATCCCTTTAGTAACCTCTTGCAGCCGGTCGCACAGCGGGGATCCCGGGGGACCCATCAGCAGGAAGTCATCCAGATAGTGTGCAACTGTGCTAGTCCTCGTCTTACTAACTATGCACCAATGCAAGAAAGTACTAAAAGCCTCAAAATAGGCGCATGAAATGGCGCAACCCATGGGGAGACATCGATCAATGTAATAAGCACCCTCAAATTTGCACCCTGTGAATCAAGCTGCTTGGGGCCAAAGATAACAGCCAAAATGCTGATTCTATGTCGATTTTTGCCAATAGTGCTCCCTCCCCGTATGTTTTAATTATCCCTATGGCGGTGTCAAATGATTGGTATTGTACCCGGCATAGCTCCAGGTCTATGGCATAATTTACAGACCCCCCCCTTGGGTATGACAGGTGTTGTATTAGCCTGAATTTGCCCGGATCCTTTTTTGGCAGCACACCCAGGGGGGAAATAACTAACTGGGCGATAGGAGGGATGTGAATAGGCCCACCATACGCCCCAATTTTATCTCCTTCTCTATTTTTTCTTTAACTATGTGTTTGTGTGTTGTAGCGGATTTCAAGTTTCGGCTAACTCCCCTAGCTTGTACAACCTCCCCCCCCCCACTGGTATGTGAAACCCCCTTCTAAACCCCTCTTCCAGGAACCTTGCTTTCTCCCGGTTGGGGTACCCCCTTAACCAACAGCTCAGACCGCTAAGGCTGACCGGTGTTGGGGCCTGTGTTAGGTGCATTCCCTCCTCCCCCCTGGTTGCGGTTGCCCTGGACTTTGAAGCACTTCTTAACGGTGTGGCTACCCCCGCACTGGCTACACACATGTTTAAACTTGCAACTCGCCCCCAGTTTGCAGTATTTATCGTTAAACGCCCAACACTCCCCTTTGTTGCCCCTGCTTGCTGAATAACTCCCGGGCCGACCCGCCCGGCCCCTTGGGAAAGGGCGCTTTACCCCCCTGTTTCCCACTAGCTTCATCCACAATTCCATGTCCATCTTCCCCAGACTCAACCGTGAATCCCCTGCCACCTCTGCCTGAACTGCTCGTCATAATCTCGCCACGCTGACCCCCCGCGTTCGTCATGTATGGTCTGTATCACATTCAGGTATTTCATAACATTATGCAATTGCTTGGGATGCTTTGAATGGAAACAGTCCCCGAACACAGTGAAACCCAAAATCCAGTTTGCATTACTCCTCACAACCTGCACTTTCTCGCCCGCCTCCCGCGCGCACTTCCTCTCTGCTCGCCCCTTTACAGACAGCTTAAACATATCAACATACTTCCTGTTACCTATGTCTCGCTGTGTTTTTCTGGGCAGGTGTGTGTGTACAGGGGGCTAGTCTCGATCACGAACGAATCTTCCGCGCTGTGGGTGGAAACCTCCCCTTTGTCTTTGCGCACTTTGTGTTTCGCCTTATCTATCCTACTCCGCTTTGCCGCCTTGCTCAATGCTTCTACGTGCTTCCTTATGCGCTTTATCCCTGGGGACTCGTCACTGTCTGCGCCGCTGCTTGCGTCTGACTCGATGCTCGCTCTTGCGCTCTCACTATCGTCACTGTCTGACCCCTGGGACTCACAGTCCGACCCTGACCTAACCGACCCCCCATCACTAACATCAACATCATCCTCATTACTTTCCAATGCAGCATTATCATGCTCACCTGATCCTGCGGCCTGGACACCTGGGTCTTTTGCTCGCTGCACGGCTCTTGTTGCTGCTCCCCGGATCGGCACCCTTGGTACCCACGCGTCTGCCAGGAGGGCGACCGGGACACTGGGGGTGACTGGGGGCCACCCCGCAGCCAGCGGCAGTGGGGCTGCCGTTGATGGACCCCCAGCTGGCGCGGGTGCGCCAGGCGCGTATGGCGCAGGGGCGGGTGCGTGGTGCACGGGTGCATAAGGCGTAGGAGCGTATGGTGCAGGGATGGGTGCTAGAGGTGCCGGTGGGTATGGCGCGTAGATGGCAGGTGCGTACGGCACAGGGGCGTAGTGCATGTACTGTGCCGGTGCGTACGGGGGGGGCTTGGGAAGACGCATGAGCATATGGCGTATGGGTGTAATGCGCATGGGCGTAAGGCACCGGGAACGCAGCGGCGGCAGTGGGTGTGATGGAGGGCAGTGTGGGGTGGCTCAGTCCAGCCATGGGGGGGGGTGTGGACTGGTCAGCAGGAGGGGGGATGGGGTGGGCAGCATGGGGGTGATGCACTGTGCAGCGGGAGGGGGGCAAGGCTGCAGGGGTAGTGTGGCCCAAAGCTGCAGGGAGAGGGGGGGCCAAAGCTGTAGGGAGAGGGGGGGCCAAAGCTGTAGGGAGAGGGGGGGCTGAGGCTGCAGGAAGAGGGGGGGGTGAGGCTGCAGGGAGAGGGGAGGCTGAGGCTGTAGGAAGAGGGGGGGATGAGGCTGCAGGGAGAGGGGGGCTGAGGCTGCAGGAAGAGGGGGGGGGGCGAGGCTGCAGGGAGAGGGGGGGCTGAGGCTGCAGGAAGAGGGGGGGCGAGGCTGCAGGGAGAGGGGGGGCTGAGGCTGCAGGAAGGAGGGGTGCGAGGCTGCAGGGAGAGAGGGGGCTGAGACTGCAGGGAGAGGGGGGGGCTGAGGCTGCAGGGAGAGGGGGCAAGGATGCAGGGAGGGGGGGGCGAGGCTGCAGGGAGGGGGGGCGAGGATGCAGAGAGGGGGGGGGCGAGGCTGCAGGGAGGTGGGGGGGCGAGGCTGCAGGAAGGTGGGGGGGCCCGAGGCCAAAGGGAGAGGGGGGGGGCATGGCAGCGGGGGGAGCAGGGACCGAAGCTGAAGGGGGAGAGTGGTGCCTGCTCACTGCCGAGCCGGATCCTGAGTGAGGCTGGGAGGCTGGGAGGCTGGGGGACGGAGCTAGCCTGCCGTGCTGCTTCTCAGTCTCCGGCTGAGAGAGGGGCTGGAAGAGGGCTGCTGGTCGGGCCACTGCCTCCGTGGGGCTACCGGGCGAGAGGTCCAGCGGTCGGATGCAGGAGGTTGCATTCTGCTGGGCTGCCTCATGATGCTGGGGATCTGTGCTGGTCCGGGCCTGGATCGGAGCCGCAGGGAGATAGAAAACAGGATTCATGGAAAGCTCCTCGCCCGCGACGGGTTTATATAGCTTGCCCTCCTCCCCCCGCGCAAATCTACACCACCTTGTAGTGAGGGGGAGGGGAGGAGGGAAGCCCACACTTACACATGCAAACCACTGGATGCACGGCAGCCATTATGTGGGCGACGGGTCCATTTTGGAACCTCTGCCCTTCTTTGTATTTGCTTGCTGTGTCTTTTGCATGCGAGTCTGTTCCCACAGGGTGTCCCAACATATTAGATGTGGGTATGGCTTTTATTTAAAGTCATTTTCATGCAGCATAGTAGTTACACTGGCTACACACTTTATTCGAGCACGGCTAGTCCCGCGAATTCGGGTATACTCGGGTGTATTCAGGTTTCTGATAGTTTTCAGCCAGAGTGCATTGCGTTATTTTCCGGCAGGAATTTAAGCTTTTTATTCCGGCTGGTTACAATACTGCAATGCCGTCAAAATACACATGGTGGCGCTTGCGAGCTATTCTCTGTGAAGCCGTCCCCTATAATGAATTGTAATGCAGTATATATACTGTATACTGTATATATATATATATATATATATATATATACTGTATAACAAAAACCCCTGTAAGCCCTAACATACAGTACTGTACAGTACTGTACTGTACTGTACTGTATATGCACATACATAAATGATACTACTGTATGGGCGGCGGGGGCGAGATGTGTTTGCAGCAGAGAGATCCGCTGCTCTCTCTCTGCGCAAACATCCGCACATTAAAAATTATTTGAAATACATTTTTATTGATAGTGTAGATGTGCAGGGGGTCTCCGGAGCTGAACCGCGTTGGTTTTAGGTCTGGGGACCCCGTGCCCCCTGAGATACAGGCCCCTTTAGGGGGTGCCGGTATCCAGCTCTGCGTTAAAAGCCCCGATCACGTGACCGCGGCCTGTAAACCAAGCAGAGCAGAGGGATACCGGCACTCCCTAAAGGGGCCTGTATCTCGGGGGGCACGGGGTCCCCAGACCTGAAACCTGTGCGCTTCTGCTCTGGAGACCCTCTCCACATGTACAGTATCAATAAAACACATACAATATACAGTATAAATAAACACTCGTTCTTTACCTTAGCGTCTATGCGCTATGGTAAAGAAGCATTATTTTAATAATATTGTAAAGTGAGCAGGGGGTTCCCTGAGCCAGAAATTAATGCTCAGGGAACCCCCCCCCCCTGCTCCTGATCAATATTATTAAAAATACGGAAAATGCTGCGTCATTACCATAGCGGATAGCCGCTAAGGCAATGAAGGGGTTAACCCACCGTGCCCGCTTTATTGTGTGTAGTGGGGATGGGTGAGGGGGGTATTTGGCCCTTGGTGTGAGTTTAGGACTTGCGGGAGGGGGGGGGGGTTGCGGGTGCACTTAACCCCTTCACGACCGTAGCAGTTAATACCGCTACGGTCATGAAGGGGTTAAGCCCTCCCGCTACCCCCCCCCCGCAAGCCCTCCCCAACCATCGTTGGGGCGAATACCCCATTCACCCACCCTCCCGCAACCCACAACAATAAAATACACACAGCAGCCGCCAAAAAATAAATAAATAAATGACAATAAATACATTTGAAATACATTTTTATTGATAGTGTAGATGTGCAGGGGGTCTCCGGAGCTGAACCGCGTTGGTTTTAGGTCTGGGGACCCCGTGCCCCCCGAGATACAGGCCCCTTTAGGGGGTGCCGGTATCCCTCTGCGTTTAAAGGTCCCGATCACGTGACCGCGGCCTGTAAACCAAGCAGAGCAGAGGGATACCGGCACCCCCTAAAGGGGCCTGTATCTCGGGGGGCACGGGGTCCCCAGACCTGAAACCTGTGCGCTTCAGCTCCGGAGACCCCCTGCACATGTACACTATCAATAAAAATGTATTTCAAATGTATTTATTGTCATTTAT